>NC_056733.1:1510822026-1510824526 GCF_019279795.1 Protopterus annectens
GCAGCCATAAGTGTATCTCCCTTAAAGAACGAAACTGGCTAGAACTCCCATAACTCCTTCACTTTAATCAACTCACCCTTGCTCATAAACTTATTAACCACCCCCTTAACATCCCTTCCCTTCAAAGCCTTCTCCAACGCTATCACCCCACTAGGCCCCTAAGATCAAGCAACAAAAATCAACTCACTGTTAGCAAACCCAAAAACTCAGCGAGAGAAGCCATATTTGCATGTACCATATCTAAACATTGGAACAATCTTCCATCCTCTATATCTACTCTAAAATCCAGCAGCCTTTTCAAGACTGCCCTCAAATTCCACTTAAATTTGCACTGGCTTTGTCCTTGCTCTAATCCAGACTAACCCCCCCACCCTTACCCCCCCACCTAGACTCTTAACCCAACTATACTACCGCCACTACTAACCACAGTCAGAAATAGCTAGTTGTCTTTACATACTTTAACATCTTGTCTGACAACGTTGTTACTAATATTATAAATGAGAAGAAGCTATCTTAACTTGCAACATTTTCTGTATATACTGTTGATAATCAATATCTTGTTATTGTATTAAAGCCAACAGCCTGTAATGCTGTTTACTATGGCTGCAACTTTGTATCTCTATCATGTACATGATGTGGAGCTTTTCTCCCCGGGCATCTGCTGAAAAAGGACTTGTGTCCAGTCGGAATTTCCCAGTGAACAAATGTAAATAAATAAAATAATAATAAAATACACTAAGGGAAATATTAATAGCTAATTAAATAGTTATGGTAATATGCATACTTTTCTTATTTTTTATAATTATTTTAGCAACCAAGAAACATGAACAGGATTTCCCGGTGACATACGAAAACTCAGAATTATTTAAAATAAATCTCACTGAGAGTATATATGAAAAGTAGTTGGCATATATTAAGTCAGTCACAAATCTTTACAAAAATGGCCATATATTTCATTAATTATAATTTACAAAAAATAAGATTAAGTTTTGGAATCTTATGAATGCCGCCATTGTTAAGTATGAGTTTATGATGAGTGATTCTATAGTTTCTATATGGAAAAAGACAAGATGAGGTGTTGCTGGTTACCTTATTGCAGTATACCCCTAATGCATAATGAAACATGGGGTTCATATACTAAATGACTTTAGCAGCAAGAATGTACTCACACCAATCTATAGATTATACTTCCAGTTCTTTTATTCCACTTACAAGACACATAAATAACAGTGACTAGGAGGTATAAGGAAAACAAAAAAAAAAATATGTTCTGAAAAGAGAGAAATTACTTTCCTTAGACTGATTTGTGAGTTGAAGTCATATGTTCAAAAATATAGACATTCACTGGGATTCAAGAAGCTCAGCGCAAGGACGGTTTTAGCCTGAGCGTCCTCACTACAGATGGTGCAGCAGCACCATATGAATATGTATGAGGGCATGCCGCCAGACCCTCAACGTGCACAGGAAATGTGTGCGAGTGCAGGGGGCGTGTACAAGTGCTCTACAGGGGAGTAAACATGTCCCGACAGTTGCACAACCTACTATGCCTACGAGTAGAGCCCGCCTCTAAAAGAAAGTCAGTAATTCAGTGTCCATGGATAACGGAATGTATGCTAAGCATACAAGAGTGTCCACAAACAGTGAAATAAAATCGAAGTAGTAAACACACAAGCACGTAGTGGAATGTTGAGCCCTGTCCCTAAAACTTTTACAATTAGATTCCCCGTGTCCCTATTATACATTTGAATTGGTGCAATATCAAAGGTGTAAACAAAGCACAGCATGTTTGCGCGTTGCTGCCCTCCACCAAGGGTAGCTTACACATCACATTCATTCAAATAGAGAAAAACATGCAGAATCAACGTAAACATGAATAGTGTAGTGTTTAGAGCATCCACCTAACGAACAGGCATTCGCGGTTCGAGCCAAACAATAGCACATATCATTTTCCATGTGGAATGAATGTTGTTATGCTGTAAAACCGACATAAGAGTATCACATGAGATATTTAATTAAATGTCGTTCAATCAAAGTCTCACTGTCATAATGAATAAGGCACTAGTAAGCATGTGTAACAAAAAATGAGTAGCAGTAAACATATATAAGTATCAGTAAGCAAGTCTGAGTGCGCTTGCGTGGGTCTAAGCAGTACCCAGCATAGGAAATGCATATAAGTATATACATATATATATAATATATATATATATATATATATATATATATATATATATATATATATATATGAAGAAAGAATGATGTAACAATAAAGCATACAAAAGGAATGAGAAGGGAATCAACAGCAACCCCAATATTATATAGCGCTGTCAGCGTATGTCATATCAAGCTGGGCAGGAATGAGCAAAGCACTGCTACTCACACCACAGGCAGTTGATCTGCTAAATCTACTTTACACACAGAGGGTAGCCCCTAGTGGGACTACCCAAAATCTGATAGACTATTTGGCCTTCCGACCATTACACAAGCAAGGACAGGTATGTTT
>NC_056733.1:1510829526-1510917026 GCF_019279795.1 Protopterus annectens
AGGGTCGGTATATGACACATGTGGGGGATACACCTTAGATGGGGAGGGGTGTTCGGCAGTCACAAGCCCATGAGCCCCCAGATGGAAAAAGGGGGACAGAGGTCCCCAGCCGTGGGCAGCCACCACTGCACCAAAACAGCCGCAAAGGTGGCTGTGCTGTGGGCTGTCTAGGAGGGGCAGGCTCACCCTGTAAATGTGACACTCTGCCCTCGAGCTGGTGAATCTGACCTCGAAACTCCTTATTGAGCCCCCTACACACCACAACTGGGACTGTACAACAGTGGACAAGTTCCTGTCTGGACCTGCTCCCAGGGGGGACAAGCCCCATCCTCAGTGGCGGTTCCACCTGAAGGTGGTGCAGAGCCAACAGAGGTGGAGGTCCAAGACTGGGCCCCAAATGTGCTAGTGCCCGGTGCCATGGCCAGCTGAAGTGGGACAGGAGGTGCTGCCAGGACCTCCAAACCCATACAGCCTATGGTGTTGCAGTTTTGACAGAGATATGGCCTAGTAACAATCAACAACATTCATGATTACTTATAACAGCATGCATAGATATGACCATCAACCCAACACAACAGATGGTATACATTTGCAGAGGGAGCACAACACATGCATATATACTGCATGACATCTGTACAAAGTATAGAAGACTTGTGACTGCAGCTATGAACAGTGACCCATTATTGGCATGTCACTGAGAACCTCAGACAATGACTGTCATGCCACTGTTTCATGTGACATATGTCCAATCAAGGTTGCGATGGCAGTAACTCTCATCACTATCACCATGTACTGACTGCCATCCTCACACTATGCTTTTGCAGTTCACAGATGTGTGTTCAGTGAGTAACACAGGATACAAATGGTTCCACACATTGACCAGTCCACAGATGGCCCTACAGATGGGGTTTCCCTCACAAACAGAGCACTGTCTTGTTAGTTTTAAAACATGCAGAATAGCCATTACCACACACAACTTGTTAAACTGGCAGTAGTCTCAATGAAGCATAGCTACACTTACATGCTGTAGTTATGTCTGGCACATCACTATCCTGTCTTTAGGCTATTTTCCACTTTGTATGTTGTTTGAAAAACATCCAGATATCATTCCAAAGACATGCATCTGGAGCATTTCTCCCCGGGCCTCCGCTGAAAACAGGCTCTGTGGAACCTAGTCGGACTTTCCCGGTCAACAAATGATAAATAAAAATAAATAAATAAATAAATCAGCTGTGATGCCGTTTACTAAACACCAGATCCTGGTTCCACTCACAGCGACTGTCATGGGCAAACACCAACATGATGTTCCTAGATATTGTACTGTGTTTCCATGCAATTGGCTATGGGAACATCACCACAGCTGTTCCACATGCAATCAGCTAGAGGCGGATTGCAATAGGTGCAGAGGCTATCACCTGATCATGACCATCACTTACAAAACACAAGCTGCTGCTGAGCAGGTGTACAACTCCACATCCACCGGAGAGTGTGTGGAATGGACAGACAGAGGCAAAGTACATCAGAGAAGGGCTTGGAGACTAAAACCTAAGCATCATCTTTCACACACCTACCAGTACAGGGGTTCAAACCCCTGACTGACTAGTCTTTACTATTACAAGTGCATGGAGCTACTTCCTGTGCCACAAAGCTGACATGTTGGTGTGCTGTAAGAACATATATGTGCGCTGGTAAGCGACATCTGCAACAGAGATATAGTAGACATACATTAGGTGTAGCACACATGGTTGTCCACATGAACGGATGTCATTGTCAACACAACCACACTCTCTAATGGACACAGACACATTGCTACACTTTGCCAGGCCCACAAATACACTTCCTAAATACTTAGTTTGCCACACTGCAGTAATGTACAGGTACTACATGCACCACAGGGGATATCCGGAGGTTCTATGGGCTAGGGCATGTGAACGTGTCTGACATCAGTCAGTTTGCCAGTGGGAGTTATACTGGGTGTGACTGTGGTTGGGAGCATTATACCCCATATGCAGACATAAGGTGCCAGTACTGACATGCATGTGTGCATTGCTTCATGGGTGTGTAGTGGTTGGCTGTGCAAGATGGCTGTACAAGGCTGAGTGAGTGATAATCCTTGGCATCACACCACCCGACAATGGTGTGCAGTGTGGTAAAGGGGTGTAGTGTCTCCAATGTCCCACACAGATGGGTATTGTATGAACTGTCCTGACATCCTGGTTACCATTGTGTATGGCCATTGCTTTGCAATGCATGCCATGTCTGTGCTTGATAGTCCTTGACATGGACATTTCCTGGGATGTGCACGCCCCACAATAATGTACAGTGACATGTACAAGTGTACCTGGTTTGGCTGGCACATGTTGTGTACACAGACTGTTACCCTCAGATATGCCAATACTGGCCTGATGTGGCAGGACCTGCTTATAGACAGCAGGTTGACCCTGCACCTGCATTGATAGCATGATACAGGTATTCCCTGGTGTCGGTGGCATCAATCCATACATGGCACGTGTGTAAGGCATTGTATGGCCTCTGTGGATCTCATTTGAGTGGCACCACATATGGTGCAGGCATCCAGTGGGGAACATAGTGAAAGCACATTGCCCACAATTATGTGCCTATTGTACTGCTGTACAGGGTGCCATGCCCTCTGCAGCCCTCTGCAATCACACCATGCCTACTATCTGTCATCAATATGCAGGGTACTAGCAACATAGCAGGATATTCTAGGCAAGTGTGTTTGTGTATAACACATGGGGTCAGAACATATTCCGGGTAATAGTAGGGTTGCATACTTTGTTCACCAGGCCTTTTGCCAGATGTAGGGGTATGGCTTGCCAACACAGTCCCTTGGTTGATTGACATATGTACTCCTTGTGAGGTGGACACTGTGACATATAATATGGACACCATATAGGAAAACTACAAAATCCGCTCCCCAACATGTCCAATGGTTATCCACTCACAGCCACCTCCACACAGGCTCTGACTGTCAAACACACACACCTGCCATGTATTGGAATAGAAACCCTACCCAACTAGTTTATCACACTACAACATTACACAGTTACAGCACACACTACAGAAATTACTGGATTGCAAGTCCCAGAGGTGTATTACTAGGTGGGTGACAACAGCAGGATTGCCAAAGGAGGTTATGTGAATTGTAAAGAGTGTGCATACTGTAAAAAGCATTGTTCTTTTCTCAGGCAGACACACACACACACAGTTGGCCTGTTTTGGAATAGAACCCCTACCTAACTAGTTTATTACACTACACAGTCACAGCACATGCTATGAAGAACACTGGGTTACAGTAGTCCCAGAGGTGTATTTCTAGATGGGTGACATCAGCAGGATTGCAAAAGGTGGTTATGTGAATTGTAAAGAGTGTGCATACTCTAAAAAGCATTGTTACTTTTTCAAGCAGACAGACAGTTGGCCTGTCTTGGAATAGAATCCCTATGTAACTAGTTTATCACACTACAGCAATATGTAGTTACAGCAAGTGCTACGGAGAACACTGTGTTACAGTAGTCCCAGAGGTGTATTTCTAGGTGGGTGATATCAGCAGGATTGCCAAAGGTGAGTATTTGAATTGTAAAGAGTGTGCATACTCTAAAAGCATTGTTTCTTTCTCAGGCAGGCAGACACACGCACAGTTGGCCTGTCTGGGATTAGAACACCTACCAAACTAGTTTAACACACTACAGCATTACACACTTACAGCACGCGTCATGGAAATTACTCGGCCACAACATTCCTAGAGGTGTATTTGTAGGTGGGTGACATCAGCAGGATTGCCAAAGAAGGGTATTTCAAGGGTACTGTGAGTTTTACATGTCTTTACATGTCTGTTACCTGCGTGCACCTGCTGCTTACTGTCACAAAAACACATTTATACCTGCTTAAACTGCCCTATGAAGTCCTAATTGACAGTATCAACAAGGCTTGCAGGTCTTAAACCCTGGACCATGCACACTAAGGTCACTGGATGTACCACTAAGCCATCTAGGTTGTGTATATGTTGTATGGAGTTTATAATGCACATCTTACTACAGGTATTCCACAGTACTGAAAACAAATGGAACAATCACTTTGTGTACATATGTACAGTACCTTGAATGTACTGTACTCTGAGAAACAACAAAGACAAGTCTACATCTGTAAAACTGTCATAACTACATATATATATATATACACCTATGGGATGTGTATACACACACACACACACACACACACACACACACACACACACACACACACACACACACACACACACACACATGTCTGAACACCCTTTGTGATACAGAAGGGTTCCAAAGGAACTGACGTGTACACAAAACAGAGGCATCTCTTGTGTCATAACATTTAAATCTTAAGCAATATATATATATATATACACACACACACACACACACACACACACACACACACACACACACACACACACACACACACACACACACACACATGTCTGAACACCCTTTGTGATACAGAAGGTTTCCAAAGGAACTGACATGTACACAAAACAGAGGCATCTCTTGTGTCATAACATTTAAATCTTAAGCAGTTCACCAGAGAAGGTTCACCAGCTCTCATGACAGGATGCAGACACAAATACTCACACACAACCACACTCAGCTATTTGCTGACACCCACACTAAGGCATTTGCTGAGACAAACACACAGGCATTTGCTGTCATACACACAAATGCATGCATACAGTTGCCAGTGGTGGGATCAGAACTCCTGCCTATCTACAGATCACTGTTACAGTATTACACAGTTCCGAGACACACCACAGAGATTACACATTCCAAGGCAGTCAGAATGCCCTTCTAGGATTGAGGACAACAATAGGGAGACTGACAGTCACGAAGTACATAGCTGTAAACATGTGTGTTTAAAGTAGGTGTCCACTACAACCTGTATGCGCAAACAAGACACATCATCTGCAGGTAGTACATAGGTAGGTCTGAGAGGTATAGTTGTAGCACAACAGGAACCTGAACTGGAGTATGCCCATCTGTGGAATGGACAACTACTGTCACTATACAGGGTTAAAGTGGGCATGCTCATGCACTTAGTAACACAGGGCCATTTGGGATGCACTATGACTACAACTACACAAGGTTATACTGGGCATGCTCATACACTTAGTAACAAAGGGCTTGTTGGATGCACTGACTCAAATTATACAAGGTGGCAGTGAGTACGCTCATACCCTTAGTAGCACAGGGCTGTTTGGGATGCACTCTGATTCTAACCACAGTAAGCCACAGTGTGCATGCTCATACACTTACATGTAAAGAACACATTGTAATGGACTCCTATTGTAAACACACAGGTTTACAGCTATGAACATCTTACCTGTCAGTATATATGCACATCATACTGGTTTACTACCTGATACCTGTATGTGGCCCGTAAATGATATATCTGTGTCTGTGCTGTGTGATACACATGCATACATGTACATGAGGTACTGACATATATATGTTAAGTATACACATTCATGCATGTGTGGACGTGACAGACAATAGGTTACCTGGGACACACAGGTGGATGCTACCTACAGCATGCGTCACACACCTTGCTGCCCTGAAAGGCATACCTTGATTGCAGGTTATGGACAGTGGCATTATACTTGTAACAGTGGCATGTGCAAGCATAATGTGTGTGCCACATTGTGTAATGGTACTGAGGTGCAGGTGTCAAGATGACCTCTCCCAGCTGTGTTAGTAGTTGTCATTATTAGCAGGACTGCTACCCTAAGTATATCTCACATTGGTCATATACACAATTTCTGCTGCTGTCCGTCACCTTACATGAGGCATATGCTACCAAGCACATTACTGCCACCTGCAGTGATGTCATGGTACGAGTAGCAACTGCTAGACCAAAACAATGAGCTAATGTCCTGCTGTTATTATGAGGTTGTCCAGTGTCTGTCATTCTGGGCTGTCATGACTGAATGACACGCCTTCAACACAGAGCACATGCATCCATGTTTCACGCGTGTGTGGATAATACCTAGGTCGCATTTACCCATATAGCCACATTCCAAGGCAAATATCCTACACTCAGAAGTAACACCCTGACACCTACAAGACAATTACATTGGATGCTTATGCTAACCAGTGCTAGATATGTGGCTTTAGTAATCCAATTGCTCAATGTAGAACCTAAATGGGGAATACTAACATCTGTGCAGTGAGGAACACCTGGCTAAAGGTTCTGTGGTGCACAATTGCACTATCACCGTATAACTCAGATCCAGACGTGGGCCATAACAGTGGTATGGACCATTCCAGGTGGTGGTGTCGACATATTCATAAAGGCTACTAACATGTAAAAACCACTACTCCAACATAACTCATCACAGATGAGTCAGGTACAGGTGACAATGACAAATGCTGCATTCTAGGTTGTATCTTCATATACATCCACCACCTTGTCCCCAGACTACCAACACACATCCATATGTGGTATGACATAGTATGGTAGACCACCAGATAACCTGTAATAGGTGGACTGTATCTAGGCCTACATCAACTGTGCAAACTACCCATGTACAGACACAGCTGCATAATGTGTTACGCAATACAATAATACCACTGTTTGTAACCAGCTCAGTTGTACTTATACCGGGGTCCTTCAGATGTTGTCAGCATTAACACCATCGACTGTTGCTGTACACCAGTAAACAACACCCTCATGGTTGGATATGACCTAACTGTACCTGCCCTGGATATGTGCATCCCACACTCATATAATATAAATGACATTACCATAGCTTTCGTTATCCTTTCTACATACAGGTGGCTACAGTCATTACACACATGCACATGGTAGATAGCATGCTAACAGTACATAACATTTGATATCTATGTTAACAGAGGTAATATTCCTTCTCTACTGGTCACCCATGACACCAATCATATCACACAACACCCCATGTGGCATGTATGTCATTAGACATGCCCACCTAATGCAATGCCTACAACCATACCCAAATAACAGGCTCATAAGACCTACACAAGGCCTGTATTGGCAGACTCAGGGAAATCCAGCTCTGCTCTGTATGTTCCTGAGTAGTCACAGATGATATGTTCATGACATGTACAGCCATATGTGGCCACAGCTCCTACATATACCCCATGTAAACAATTGCAAGCCATACATGCTGTGTGTTGTCTGGACATTAGCCTTAGTACCACAATAGCCAGTATGTACTGGGGTGAGATGTTTACAAGCCACAGACCTCGCACATGCTTAAATGAGTGTACTGCCTAATTCTAACAGAACACATTGCTGGCACTCTTCCAGTAAACATGAGTTGTGTGTGGCAAATATGATGTGCTCACTGTTGACAATTATAGTGCCCTGGCTTCACCATGGCACTGTTAAGTAACAGTTTGTAGGAGCATGACATGGAGTAATGCTGTGTGTGTCTTGCTAATATGTGCTGTTGTCATATATGTTCACCTGGCTACTCGGTAAAGGGGGTGGTGTCCTACCAGTACATGAATACAACATCAGTTATGGTGTAATGCTTGGCTATGTTTCACACATGGCGTGGGGAAGGTGTGGAATGTATCCTCTTGACCTGCTATTGCACTTACTGATGTAGACCGCATATGTGTACATGTATTGATGTTTGTGTAGATTCCAAGTGTGTGCAGTGTCTGATGTCTTTTTTTTTTTCAAAACAGGTTTATTGTTTTAACATATAAGAGAAATATCATAACAATTTTATACAAGTAATTAAAAATAGGTATTATTATAATATTCAACAAAACAACTAAAGTATTTACAAAGACATCCAGTACAATCAGATCAATTAATTCAACTAAAATACCGTGCTATTGAAATTAGAATTTTTTTAACAAATTTTGTAAATTATCCCATACAATATAATAAGATGTTTTTCTAGTTGTTCTTCTCCTAATTGTGTTTATTTCCATATGGCACACTATATTCATAACATTTTTAAATTCATTGAACGAAGGACGTGTATCTGAAATCCAATTTCTAGTTATTATTTTCCTAGCCACTGCTAGAATAGACCATAACAAGGGAAGCTTAACCTTTTTAACACTTTGAGGTACAGGTGTGTTGAATATTATAAGAGATTTAGAAATAATGAAATTATCTGTAAAAAGAGCCTGCAAAAATTTATTAATTGACTTCCAGTATTCTTTCAATTTTATACAGTCATAAAACATATGAGCCCAGTCAGCATTAATTTCTACATTACATCTCTTACATAAATTATCTTTATTATTTATTTTATTCAACATCAAAGGTGTATAAAAAGATCTATGTAAAAATTTCCATGTATAAAGTCTCCAGACAATGGTAGACGTAGTTCTATAAGCAGATTCCAATATATATTGTTTATCTTGTTGATTTGGTGGGTCCCCATTAATAGAAGTGAAATAATTCCAGTATGAATCCACACTGTAAAAAGTTTCTTGTCTGATAATTTTATGTATGTATGAAAGTTTACCTTTATCAGAAACTTTATGTTGTAAATTTAATATCAAGTAATCAATCAGTGTTGGAATAGATTCTTTAACTGTTACAGACATTAGATCTATTTTATTAATGAGATGTTGTCTAAAGGTCTGAACCTCTAACCAGTAAGTTTCTCTTAGATCAAATTCTTGTTTTAAGAAATCTAGATTTTTAACTTTATTATCAGATATCAACTGATACCAGTACTTTAGATCATTATCTATAGCTAAATGAGTTTCTTCAGAAGTAGATGACAAAAGCATATCCTGAGTATACATTATAGGGAATACAATAAAATTCCATTCCCTATACTTAGGGTGCATGAATATAAAGTTACGATAGCTAATAATAATATTTAATGGGTAACAAACCATATGTTTAGGTGTAATAGGTGAAGTACAAAATTCCTTTAGTAACCATAACATGGAGTTATTTACAATCATATTTTTATGTGTTAAGGAGATTTTCATGAAGTGCATATTAATTAGCTCCCAATAATCTTTCCATTTTGCGACATATGACTGATCTATTAATAAAGTAATAACTTTTACAATAGAAGAGATAGTATATAAATTAAAGTCTGGAAAAGAAATACCCCTTGAGACCAGCTATTAGTATGTTTCTTTAATGCAATCCTAGGTCTATTAGGTGCCCATAGGAAATTTAACATTAGTGTATTCAGTTTCTTGATAATTATTTTTGTAGGTGGAAGTATTATTGATTGTATTAAGTATAAAATCTTGGGGAATATTATCATTTTAATAATTGTAAGTCTCTCCTCCATAGTAAAAAACATATTATTCCAGGTATTAAAAAGATTTTGTATATTAAGAAAACAGGTATTATAATTATTATATATAATAGATTTAATATCTTTAGATAGTATTATACCTAAATAAGTTATCTGACCTCAATTGGTTACATATTTAGTAAAATCACTAATGAGAATATTTTTTCGTGTATATATAAGTAGTATTTTAGTTTTTCCTTCATTGAATATTAAACCAGAAATACTTTTAAAATTCATTATTTTATCAAATAGAGACTGCATAGAAGAATTAGATCCTGCTGATGTAATTAGAACATCATCTGCAAAAAGTTGAATTTTGGATGTTGTATTTTCATCTATTTCAAAACCCTCTATGTCAGTACTGTTTCTGATCAAATTAGCCCAAGGCTCCATTACTAAAGTGAATAATAGTGGAGAAAGTGGAGCAGTGTCTGATGTCTGAAGGTGACTGTTGTCTTAGTACATCATGCTGTTGCAATACAGCCTCAACATTGCCAACTGTATATGGTGATATGCTCTAAGCACAGTAAGCTGTACATGAGGTATGGACAGATGTCTGGACATGACTAGTTAGTGGTGGGGCTTCTTTGCAGATAAATGATTACTGAGGACAACTCACTGGTGTGTTACAACCATTCTTACAATAACCTGTGTAACTGTTACGGTCAGGTTTTGTTAATTGAAGTGGAAGACAGACAATGTAGAATGCAGTAAAGGTGACACTGAAGGCAAACCTCATGACACCTGTAACAGTAATATCTCTCCTGTGCATATATTGTGCATATATCAGCATAGTTGGCAAAGGAAAGAGTAAGCTTTGTAGCAAATGCGATAGTGCTGTACTTCTGTAATACCTATCGTGAGATAGGCAGATGTTTGATTCACAGTACTGGTATGTTTGGGTGTGTGTGTGTGTGTCCATATATGTCATGTATGGTTGTATGGTTGGGAATACATCCCACATGTTTTCACTCTCCTGAACACTGTTGTTGACACCAGTACAGAGTGAAGTGTAGAAAGAAGGGCATAGGCAGGTGGTTGAACCTCATACATGTAAAGTGTCTGTATATGTGTGACATAGGTGTATATCTTTGTAAATGGCACAGTGTGTGTGTGTGTGTGTGTGTGTGTGTGTGTGTGTGTGTGTGTGTGTGTGTGTGTGTGTGTGTGTGTGTGTGTGTGTGTGCATATCTGCCTGTGTGTATGGCTGTCCGGTCCCTGGAGTGAGGCTGTATTTTACCATAGTGAAATGTTAATGCCCCCTCCCCCATCCAGTCAATGCAATCTAGTATCCCTGTTGATATCATCAGTTTTAGATGGGCATTCTAACCGTCTGTTAACATGTACACCCTGGGGTGTGACCTGTTGTGACATAACCTACTGATGGACCCCCCTCCCCACATACACTCACTGCACTGTAGTATCCCTTTCGATGTCCTCGATGTTAGGCCATTCCGACTACCTGTACATGTGTAATCTCTGTGGTGCATCTTGTAATTGCGTTGTACTATAATGATGATATGCACATAGGCAGGGGTTTTCATCCAAACACTGGCAAATGTGTGTGTGTGTGTCAGAGTGTGTGTTACTGTGTCTGTGAATCCCTGAGTGTGTGGATGTGTCTGTGTTTGCATGCTGTCATGGCAGTGGTTATTACTGCTTCCCAATGAGAAGCCACTATTTCCACTGGCCTTTACCCTTGTTATCCACCATACCACTCTTTTACCTCTTCCCCGCTCCAGGTAACTATAGCTGTGATGTCACCCACTATGGATGTGACGGCTCTGAACACAGTAGCTTACTACATCGCTATAATACTCTTGGATCATTAGAACAGTAAACATAATTAAAACATGGGAGAATATAACTGTGATGTGGAAGCTACAAAGTGCATGCAGGTATTATCATACTGACCTGTGGGTAGTCAACATATTCATATGGAGCACTAACCACAAACACCGACATCCCCTGGCACATGCAACTACACCTGAAAGAGGAAGGCAGAACGCCAAGATCAGCATGCTGTTAGTGTTGTTACTCATGATACATACTGTCAGACATACAAAATGCATTCTAAAACTGTATTACATGGTATGGCTGCTGCCTGTCAACATTACTCAACAATATTAATCTACAATTTTCTACCTAGTATGTTCAACCCGTGCATCAGACCATATGAGCATGTCCCTACACCGATGGTGTAGATGACAGTGATGCGGCACAGACATCATCATATGCACAGGGTAATAATGTTTGCCAAAGGCCTAGGCTGTGCCATTGGATGACATCATATGTGTGTGTAAGGGCTTGTGATATCATTGAGCATGTGTGGATGTTATGCGTGTTTGTGTTGAGGTGCCGTACATTTGTTTCCGGTGTGTGTGTGTATGCATGCACACAGGTCTGGCATGTGGTTGGCTTACACAGGGGTATTATTGATTACTGCAGACTATACAAGGCAGGTTTCACAGTTCAAGGCGTCCGGCCATGGCCCTGTGACCTTCACCTGCCAGGGGTTGCATGGGCACTACCAGGCAGAGGTCCAGATTGGGTACTGTCTGATGACACATGTCCACTGGAATTATGTCCCTATCAGGACCATCTAGGACCATGTGCATGTAGCCTGCTGTGTCCTGGTGTGGACTGCACAGCACTAGCTGCACTGCTGCTGCTACCGCCACTATGGGAGCGGGCATGTGCAGTAGCATGTTCACATAGACCTTCAACCGGTAATATAGCTGACCTATGTCCACTTGCCTGATGCCTCACTCCCACCAGATACTCCAGCACAGACATTTCACGCTCGAGGATTGACATGCCATGGTCAAGGACTCCCACCATGTCACCCAAGCATCTATCCAAAACATCTGCAAGATGATGGTGAGCATTTGCAGGTGTCTGGATGTTGTCAGTTAATGAATGGACAGCAGCCCTCTGAAGCCTCAGACCTCCTCTGTTGTGCCATTCAGCATGTGCCTGTGCCTTCATTACAGCCCGAAACATACGTCTGGTGATTCCAGCTGATGTGCTTTGTCTTGCAGGGGTATGTTGGCCAGTAGTCCTCCTACAAGCAGCGCTGGGAACCTGCCTGTGTGGGACATCACCAGTCAGTTGACTGGGATCATGGTGTGCAGGCAGACATTCCATGGTCTCCACACTTCCCTGTTCCATGCTATCACCTGCCAACTGTCCTTCCTCTATGGCCAGTGGTGATGGGGTATGTGTAGGGAGGGGAACTGTGTGCAAGGGTGAGGGGGATACAGGTGGAATGGCAACCAATGGCACAGGATCAGCCCCTGACAACCCTGCCTGTGCCTCAATCATACTATCATCATCACTGCTAGAGTCTGTGGAGACACTAACATCAGGTGGACCACAGGAGGGCAACACACCTACATCAACACCTGTGAGGGGAAGACAAGAACTGTACATTAAAAGTTATACCAGAAACACACACACAGACACACACACACACACACACACACACACACACACACACACACACACACACACACACACACACACACACACACACACACACACAGACACACACACACACCCACACACACCCACACACACCCACACACAGACACACACACACATGCTACATGCAGGTGATATGGCAGATGGCATTCAGCTTAGACAATTATAGTGGTAGTTATCATACATCCCTGAGTTGCACACAACAGCATGCATGTGTTATAGCAGACGGCATGCACCTTACACAATTATAGTGGTGGTTAGCATACATACCTGTATTGCACCATTTGTGTTAGTAGCCTATGCCCCATACCTGCAACACAGTGCATGAACTTTTCACCGTTGCACCGCACTGCCAATGTGTATGCAACATTCACCACATGTTAACAGACCATCACTGACCTTTGCACATCTGCCACTTATGTTATGTGTTGGCCACTGCCCCTATCTGTGAGGACATAAGCAGAAGGGTATGTCGACTGAATACTATGTTTTCCTGAGCCCTAGTTTGCATATCTCCCCCAAAGCAGTGCATGTCTGTTCAACATTATTCCACCTACACCTGAGCTAAGTCTATAGACTGTGCATGTAGCTGCACACACATGTTTGACATGGCTGTCCCTACTTTGCAATGGTGCCACAGACCAGCACAGGTTAACAGTACACCGGCCTGCTGTGTGGCGTATGACCTTGCCAATCACATGTACTATGACATGTCTTCTGCTGACGTGTTGAATGACATGCATACATGTGTAACACAATGGTGTCCTTTCCAATCTACAGTACGGTAATGGTGTCCCAATGCAGGGACGTGTTATACTAACATGTGCCTTTAGCTGATGCAATGTTGTCTGTCTGCCCTAAAAATATGCAGTGACATACTGCACATTGAGCTGATGTGCATAGCCATTGCAGGGTATCATGTGGCAACACAATTGCTATACAGTGTGAGCTATTGATACAGTTCATAGCCATGACTATGTTCACATACAATACATATCTAATGTGGAATGTGACCCACATCACTGAGGTGTATACACACTAAACCCTAATGTGGAATTTGTGACACAGGTCACAGAAGAGTATACAGATGACACCCCTGCACATCTGCAACCATATTACTGATGCCTGGCAACTGTGTCCACACATGGCTAACTTAGCAGTACTTTACATCCCACATGCCATCTATGTACCTCACACACATGAGGAGCAGGCATGAAAGTGATGACTGACACCAGCAAGGTGAATGTACTGTATCTGTGCCATGATGTGGTTGTATGTATATGTTGTGCAACACATGTGTGTATTTGGATACTGTATAGGTGAATGCTTTCATGTCGTGACACACTCAAGATGTTCAAGACATGTTATGTGGTGGTTTCATGTTATGCCTACACAAGCTGTGCACAGGCCTGTATGATGTTTAGTGTTTCACATCTGCAACATCACCATTACACAAAGGCCATAGTTGTATTGTGTCGAGCCAATGTACATGTTATGACCAATGGTTGTGATGGCCATTTTATTTCACATGTCTGTGTTATCCCATATGATGTACATCCATAGATGTCATATGCTCCACTGAGGACAGGGTTATGCAGACAAAGGGTGGTATGTATGGGATGTGAGGCATCATGTTTTGCAGGATAGTTGAGCAGTGTTGCAGTCAGCCCACTACATGAGATGTACATGTCAGATAACACATGACATTGTGTGACATTCATAGCAAGGGTATAATCCACAAGGGTGTATCCTGTGGGCCGGTCATACTTCAGCTCCAACACATTTAGAGTGTGTGCACACATATGCTCTCGGTACAGTACTGTTCATATTCCAAACATGTATAATGCTGATATGTAGTACCTGTCCCTACAGTGAAACACACCTCCACCATTGTATTCACAGTTGTCCACACATCTGGCAATGACAGTTTGGAAGGTTTAGTGTAGGTGTTTCATATAGTCTTCAATTGTTTCACATGGGTAACCACTGTGATGCATTGCAGGTCTGTTCAGTGTCCATTAACAGGACCACAATACATTATGTGTACGTGTGTTATGGCAGATAGCATGCAATTAATATGATCTGTGCATTATCAAGCCTGGTAAATAATAACACTCTCACCTGACACAGGCTGCTGTCACTGCAAAATGCCAGAGGTACCTAAACAGGAGTGTCACAGCAGTAAGATCATTATCCACACCTGTGTGATAGCTATAGGGTGCAATGTCCATGTTAGCACATAAGCCAGTACAATACACTATACTATGGAGTATGCACATCTGTGCTACAGGGTGCAATGTCCATGTTATCACATAAGCCAGTACAATACACTATACTATGGAGTATGCACATCTGTGCATACATAGAGTAGCACACTATAGTATGTGGTATGTTTGCATACATGCCTTGCATATGATGTTACATTACATATTGTACAGTAACACATGTAACTATGTGAAATATAGTTGTATTCTATGTGCAGTACTGACTTACCAGACAACTCCAGGCTTGGTGGTTGAGAGAAACCCATCTCCACGATTTTTATTTATTTTTATTTATTTAAATTTGTTGACCGGGAGTGTCCGACTGGACGTGGGTCCATTTTCAGCGGAGGCCCGGGGAGAAAAGCTCCACAGTAAAATAAACAGACAGTAGTTACAATGGATTACATAGTGATTAACAATTTAACATAGCAATTACTTACAACATATTTACAAATGAAGAACATAGTACATTAGTAGACAACTAGAATCTTTATCTGTGAAGTACATAACAGACATTAACAAATGTTACGATGAGAAGTTCCTGCTGTATAATAAGTAGTAGGCTTATGAGCATCTGAGCTTGCTATAATCAAGGTAGTTAGTGGAGTGGAAAGAAAGGTAGTGGTTGGATGGGGTGGATGATATTAGAGTGGGAGTTGCAAGGGCATAGCCAGCATGTTTTTAGGTGCGCTTTTAGTAAAGTTTTGAAGTGGGTGCATGATGGTACGGAGGTAATTGTGGGTGGGAGTGAGTTCCATAATTTGGCTATGGCACAAAAGAATAGTGCTTCACCAGCAGAGTTATTGGCTTTAGTGATCTGCAAGTGATTTTTGTTGCTGGATCTTAGTGGTCTGGTGGTGCGATAGGGTTGGAGTAGATTCTGGAGGGATGGGACATTTAGTGGATTGTTTACTAGTTTGTGGGTGAGTGAGAGTTGATACCACTGAAGGAGGTGAGGGAGTTCAAGTCAGCCCAGTTCAGCAAGTGAGAGACAGTGGTGAATACTGTAGGATGCCCCTGTGGCGAATTTGGCGATTTTGTTGTAGCAGGTCTCTAGCTTGTTTAGATCACATTGCCTTAGGTTGGTATATATTGGAGAGGCATAAAGTAGGGTGGAGATAAGGTGGGAATTTGCTATTGAAATCTTTTCTGCTTTGGTGAGAAATTGCTTATTTCTGTATAACACTCCTAGTTTTTTGTGGACTTTTTTATGGTCATGGATATGTGAATGTCAAATTTTAGTTTATTGTCTATTTCCACTCCTAGCAATTTGGTGTGTTCAGTTGGGTATATAGTGGTGTTGTCTTTTGCTGTGATGTTAAAGTGAGAGTTGTTTTGAGTATGTTTGGTGGGTTGGAAGATAAGTAGTTTAGTTTTGTTTGGGTTGAGTATTAATTGGGCATCGGATAACCATGTTTCAACAGAGGAAAAGGCTTCCTGTGTGACTTTTTGCAGTTTGGGTAGGGACTGGGCTGAGCAGATGATGTTTGGGTCATCTACGTATTGTATGAGTGTGCCATGTTTGGTGGCAGAAGCTAGATTATTGGTGTAAACAGAGAAGAGTAGGGGTCCAAGGATGGATCCTTGGGGAACCCCTATGGAGAAAGGTAGTTGGGGAGATATGTCATTCTGCCATAAAACGGAATGTTGGCGGTCAGACAGGTAACTCTGAAACCAGTTGGTGACTGATTGTGAGAAGGATAGGTTATTGAGGACAGGGATATGTTGTTTGTGTGGGACCATGTCAAATGCTTTAGATAGGTCTAGGAAAGTAGCAGAGGAGAGATAGCCATTGTTTTTATGCTGAAGGATAGTGTTAGACAAGGAAAGTAAGGTAGTCGTGGTGGTGCTATGGTTTGGTCGGAAACCATGCTGAGTACTGGAAAGGAGGTTGTTAGTAAGGAGGTAGTCTGAAACCTGAGAGTGTATGCATCTCTCTAGTATTTTGGAGAGTGGAGGGAGAATAGCTATGGGGCGGTAATTGGTTAGTTCTGCGGAGGGTCCACCTTTGTGGATGGGAATTATATGTGATACTTTCCACAGTGTGGGAACGTAACTTTCTTGTAAACTTTCAATACCAGCTAAAGCTTGTGGATGGAGGTCTGCAGGTGTCCCCAGTTTGGCCGGTAGCTCCTCGGTACGTGCAGGTGGGGGCTGGGTGAGTGGCCCCCACCTGTTGCACCTTGCTCCCTGACAATTGCATTAGCATGCTGTTTTGCCTGTCTTATGAAGTCAGTGCAGTGTCAGCTCACCTGCTGATAGGTGCAATTGTGACCGGCAGCATCACTGACCCTCCTGCGAAGTTCCTCCCACAAGGCATCCCGCTGCTGTGCATCCTGTGACACATGGCTGAAGAGAGTTGTATGGTTGTCGAGGAGGTATGGGATGAGGACCTCATCCTCCAAGCAGCTGTACACTGGCAGCCTGCTACATGGCATACCTGGAAGACATAATGATGGAGACAGGTCACAGTAACTCACAGATAAGTACTGAAGTACAGCTGAACATACATGTGTATCACATTTATTAAGATTACAAATAAGTCTTTGCAAATCTACATGAGACTAACATCACTGACATGTATAAGTCACACACATTTGACACTTACTGGTGATGTGATATTATCACCATATATGTGTGTCATGTGATGAAATTGCACATTCTACATGTGGATGTTGTCTTGACGTGGGCATGTCTGTTTGTCTGTACTGGTGTCTTTACCTATCAGCACATGCCTGGAGCGTTCACATTAATTCAATCAACCTTAATGCTGTGTATATGTCACATATATAGTCATACATAGCCATTAGTGAGATGACATGTGACCCTGCAGACCTGCAAGCATGTATGTGTTTTGCCATATACATCTACATTGCACTGTACAGCTGTGTAGCATCCTGCCATGTATTGCCTGTATCGCACATGTGTAACTCATGGAGCAATAGCAGGCCTGATGGTATTTGCAGGGTTGGATATCAACTATAGCATGTATGGTCATAGTGATCTAGTAGGCTATATGCCCTAGGACATTTATGAGCCTAGGCAGACAGGTTAACTAGCTGCAGGCAACAGACAGGTAAGTTTCAGTGGCCAGTTCAAGCAGTGCCACAGAACTGATCCACAGGGTTACGGATATATTCGGCATGCAATCATCACACCATTTCACAGATAGGGGCGATGTGCAGCTTCACTGGACAGGGATGCATAGTTTGGCAAGAGCATGTTAAATGTATGGGACAGAGATCTGTCAGGCATGTTGTGATCCTTGTACTAGAAAGGTGGATATCCATAAAGTATGTGTTTATTTGGGATCAGGATGTGTTAAGTGTAGCATGTCCAACAGCTCTGGGTTGGACATGGCTTTATTTAGGGTAGGCTTCATGCTACATAGTGCAGCTAGGGATTGGGAAGGGCAGTGCAGGCCATCTACACATGGGCAATACCCCTTAAAGGAAATATGTGATCTTTTATGGGTCACATGAGTGTTGAGTATAGCTGAGCAATTGACTCTATATTCCAGGATGGCACCCTGTCATGATTAGGGTGCCACGTATGACTACCTGACTGGTGTGGTGAAGTAACTGTCAAAGGAAAGACTACTGTCCAGCTGCATCCCATACACACACAGTTGCCATTATGTTGACCGCTGCCTAGGTGGTAGTTCATGGGTACAGGGTTTTTAACATAGGGGATGACAATGCAATACTTAGCTGTCAGATTGTGGCCATACGTTACACACCACACATCTGACACACAAAGGCCCTTCTGTATGTTGAACGCAGCACACATTGTGTCAACTATTGCTCCTAGTTCATAGTCATTTGCAAACATCAATAGGCTGATGCCTTCTGTGTTAGTCTGTGTGGTATAGATAACAAAGACGGGGAGTACCAGGAATGAACCCTGTATTACTGTGGCTGGCACTGATTTGATGTGCGTGCATTAGTCAGACACCTTCTGTAGTACTGGTTCTGTTAGCAGTCCAGTTGCCAACCACTCCTGTGACATAGGAATATACACCTAGTTTACTGAGTGTAGCTGGAACACAGTATGGGTGATGGTGTCCTATGACCTGGCAAGGTCATGATATGCAGTGTGAATCAACACTACTGTCATCTACATCTGTACGGAGTACATCAAATACATTGATCATGGTTCATGGCCTTATAGATCATAGTCAGCAGGGTAGTTGTGCACTACTTCCCATTATCAGTGGTGTCTCCCCCTTTGTGGGGTGTGATAACTTGCTGTGCACCATTCAGTGTGTACACAGTCTGACATGGACCTATGATTGAACATGATGTACATGTGGATAGCTGATTGTTCTTACAATTGTGTAGGATACACCCTGGGATGTTGACAGGTCCGATGAAAGCTGTATGTATGGCTTGAGAGAGTACAGCTTGTACCTGCATAGTTGTTTTTACAGGGGCCCTGTAGTGTACATGGATATAATACTAAGTGCACCTGTTGGCAGGGGGAGGTGGACAGCTGCAAACTATACAAGGCAGGTTTCACAGATAACGGTGTCCGGCCATGACCACGTGACCTGCGCTTGCCAGGGTTTGCACGGGCACTACCATGCAGAGGTACAGTTTGGGTACTGTCTGATGACACATGTCCACTGGAATCATGTCCTTGTCGGGACCATCCAGGACCACGTGCACATGGCCTGCTGTGTCCTGGTGTGGACTGCACAGCACCAGCTGCACTGCTGCTGCTACCGATACTATGGGAGTGGGCATGTGCAGTAGCATGTTCACGTAGATCTTCAACAGGTGATGTAGCTGACCTACGTCCACGTGCCCGACACCTCACTCCCACCAGATGTTCCAGCACAGACATTTCCCACTCGAGGATTGACATGCCACAGTCAAGGACACCCACCATGTCACCCAATCATCTATCCAAAACATCTGCAAGATGATGGTGAGCATTTGCAAGTGCCTGGATGTTGTCAGCTAATGAATGGACAGCAGCCCTCTGAAGCCTCAGACCTTTTCTGTTGTGCCGTTCATCTTGATCTACAGGTGCGATTTCTGTAGGTGCAGTACTTCCCATGCCATAGTGCTGTGCAGCATGGCAGGTCTTGTCGTTGCCATTACGATTAATGCCATAGCTATAGAATGCTCTGTGCTTGGCCTCATAATATGCGGCTGATTAGTTTCACAGTAGCTTTGTGTGGTTTTATATGGTGTATCTGCATCTTATGCAGGCTGACCAGGGATCACCTACACTCATGTGTGTTCACTCTTGCAACAGTTACTACCTTCTGTGGTACAGTTTAAAGCATGGTACCACCAGTTTGCCTTCTTGTTTGTGTTTGGTTGAATCCTGGTTCTGTTTCAATGGCACAATCACTGCACGTATGTGACTGCTTAAGGTTCATTTGTGTAGGATTCAGCATTTGCACATGCATTGTACAACTGCATGGGTGCCATGACAGTCACCACACTGCTCTTAGGAAACATAACATTGGCATTGGAGACTGACTATGTGTAGAATACTGTTAGCCCTGTTTGTGTGACTACTGTGAACCAGGTCATTGGGGTTGATGGAATCCAACATGCATTGAGCACTGGTGTTGGTACATGAGGAGTCTTCCCAGTTCATAATGGAATAGTTGAGAGTAGCCATTATTATGGTTTTCTATCTCAGACCTAATCTTCCCCATTACAGCACATTATGACATTTGGGAAATCTGCCGCATTGTAGGAGATCTGTCTCAAGGTGCAATTTGAATTCCACTTTGGCACAAAGGTAGTTGCTCAGCATAATGCATCTGAAGTTATGCAAGTGCAACTAGCGTGGGGGTGCACATATTCTTCAGGAATATGGACACAACTGCAGCCCGTGGGTTCCAATAAAGGATAATGGACAAGAAGTGTGGTATGTGTTATAACATGGTCATGCAGGTGTGCTCTCCGGAGCATCGAAACATGTCTCAGCCACTGCACAGATATGTTCTCCATGTTAAGGATTGACATATGTGTCTCCATATAATGTTTCTGACATGTATCATTGTGTAGCGAGACCAGCAGTTTATTGCTTGGCTGTCCCTGTAACAGCAGTAGACCTTCACTTGAACTGTGCATAATGAAGGCACTATAGGGAAGCATGAGCCCTAGGCAGTATCCAGATTCCCAGGGGTGACAGGTGCAGGCCCTGTCTGGCAAAGCATCATGGCCTGTCAACCATATTATTCCAGGCAGATAAATACTGGATATCCTTTGACTTGCACCACTACACTAGACAATTGTGGAATACAATCATTTTGTCCCTGTACTGCAGTATCATTCTGGCCAATGGCAGAATGCTACTCAGACCTTGGGACATACCTGCATGGGCTACAAGACCTGACAGTTCCTACATGTGTTTCCATGCAGTCCAGGCTACTGTATCACAGGCCCTGCACAACAACATGGAATATGCCAGAGCCATGTGTATAGTTCAAAAGGTGGTCTGAGTGTATGGGTATGTGGCTAATCATGGCAGACAGGCAGCTAACAGTATGCATGCCCTTGTATATTTTGGTGTGTAACATAGTACTAGAGTTTGCATTCACAAATGAGTACTGTTGGGCATGTTTCCAGCCTAGTGTTCTGAGGTGAGGCACAATTATGCAAACTATGTCATACAGTTTGTGTATATTGGTGTCTATCTCTTCCAGCTTGGGAGGTCACTTGTTTGGCCAGATACTTAGAATCATCTGTGAAAATGTGTAATTTCTGGTACTGTGTGTGGGTGTCTTTACTTTTTTCTGGTAAGGATATGTGTTGGTTGTGATGATGAGATGTATGCATTAACCTACACCTCATGACTGTCCACTCCAGTCATGGCTGTAGACTGGGCTGCCTTCCAGCTTACCCCAGTAGCTGCATCCCAAACAATGTTTGGGGCATGGTGTTAGGTGGGTTTGGCAGTGTACATAGCATAGAGATTGCATTCCCCAAGGATGACCACATACACAAAGCTGACATTAGTAAACACCAGTAGCTGACTAGTGGACATGCCTGTATGAGCATTCAGTACTACAAGTACCAAGTACTGTATTTAGTATACTTATTGTTTATGATGATGTTTTAGACAATGATGCTCACATATACATATTTGTGTTATGTATGTGACAACACTGGCAATTACGGAAACATTGTAGCTACCTTTAGCAGCAATTCTCCTCTGAGGAGCACTTCACATCCTGTTAGTTGATTACAGATGATGCAAGTATCTACAGGTCTGTTTCCTTCTCTGGGTATATACTCACAAATCCACCAGGACCATGAGTTCTGTTGGGCACAGGCACCCACTTTCCAAACAGAGTCATGTATCAATAGACTCTGATGCCACTATCAGCATGGTCAGGATATAATCAAATAGTGTAAGCCATCACCTATGAAGTGGCTGTTACACACGGAGAGCTGTCTCCTACAACTTACACTCCTACTGCAGATGTTACACTGGAGGTAAAGATGATATGCAACCTGTTTCATTGCCAGTACTGTGCACTACCTTACATACAGTATGTGCAAGCAGCTGTTAGGTTGGCAATGACAGGTTAGGCTACACAAACCTGGTAGTTCAACCAGTGTGTCTCTACTCTCAATATCCACTCTATGTAGCTGAGCACATAGCCATTTGGCCCAGCCCTGTAACAAGGGTCACTACACATTTGCATAACATGTACACATGCACAGCTGTTATTGCTTGCAAGCAATACTAGAGAGGTCTAGCCCTGTAACAACGGTCACTACACATTTGCATAACATGTACACATGCACAGCTGTTATTGCTTGCAAATGGTACTATAGAAGTCCAGCCCTGTAACAAGGGTCACTACACATTTGCATAACATGTACACATGCACAGCTGTTATTACTTGCAAATGATGCTAGAGAGGTCCAGCCCTGTAAGAAGGGTCACTACACATTTGCATAACGTACACATGCACAGCTGTTATTGCTTCCAAACGATACTAGAGAAGTCCAGCCCTGTAACAAGGGTCACTACACATTTGCATAACATGTACACATGCACAGCTGTTATTACTTGCAAACATTACTAGAGAGGACCAGCCCTGTAACAAGGGTCACTACACATTTGCATAACATGTACACATGCGCAGCTGTTATTACTTGCAAATGATACTAGAGAGGTCCAGCCCTGTAACAAGGGTCACTACACATTTGCATAACATACACATGCACAGCTGTTATTGCTTCCAAACGATACTAGAGAAGTCCAGCCATGTAACAAGGGTCACTACACATTTACATAACATGTACACATGCACAGCTGTTATTACTTACAAATGTTACTAGAGAGGACCAGCCATGTAACAAGGGTCACTACACATTTGTATAACATGTACACATGCACAGCTGTTATTACTTGCAAATGATACTAGAGAGGTCCAGCCATGTAACAAGGGTCACTACACATTTGCATAACATGTACACATGCACAGCTGTTATTGCTTGCAAATGATACTAGAGAGGTCCAGCCATGTAACAAGGGTCACTACACATTTGCATAACATGTACACATGCACATCTGTTATTGCTTGCAAATGATACTAGAGAGGTGGATATTACATGTGTTATGAGCATGGATAGTTACCTGACTCTTGCAATTATCTTTGCTATCATGCTGCTAAACTGTCAGATGAATACAAATGATATGTATTCTGTTATTGAGTTTTGTAATTGCCAATAGACATAACCGCTGTTTGCATAATATAACAGAGCTGCTATGTAGAATGGAATACAGATCTGCCTAAAATACTGTACATTACACAGTTATTGGCACAATATCCCAGAATGCACACCATATTTGCACAGTAAGCCCACCTTTAACATATTCATCTTACTTATACACCCATACGTATGTCGACTGTTACAATATATCAGCATATACTATCCCCTGTTATAGCACATACTTGTTGGACCAATACTGACACTGACAGTGGCTTGAAGAGAATTGGTGAGTTCCAAGCCCAAATCATCCCTTGTGGTGTATGTGGAGTTTGCCTTGTGACCTACCGCAGTACACACATAGAATACTACAGGCATTACTACTGCTCAACAATACATCGCTACAAGATAGCTATTTCCACTTTATGCATTAATTTCACTGTAATTCTTACAGAACAGGTACTACATACACAGACATACTACATGTTATACATACCTTCTTAGTAATTGGAGGTGTTATTGAGTAGTATAATACTCGTTTTCGGTTTGTCTTTCAGTGTTTTGTACTGTCCTACAGGTCGATACAGTTGGTTTGAATATTTGGCAAGGCAACCTTTTATAGTTACAGATCAGTACCGTGCTATCCTGATAACCAATTGGTGTTCCTAAGTCGCTAATTACATGCACATCAGCTGCGGTCCTACTGCCTTAGCCAATACCATGGCAACAGTGGAGTATAACTGAGTACTCCACTTGGCCATTGTCCCTTTGCCTTACTTGTGAGGAAGACAGCGTGGAAGTGTTGTTTGGAATCTATTGCAACAGCTGTATGGAGATGAACAATAATATATTGTGTGTAATGTTTTGAGGATTTGGTCTAAATGTGAGTACTGCTCTTATATTTCTGAACATTGCTACTTGTGCAGGGTTTGTCTGTACCTAATACTTCTGCATATGTTTCAGTCTGGCCAGGTTGTATGACCAACTCAAGGCTGCATAGGTATGCATATAATGTTAGGGGGTTTACAGTGTGCTTACCAGACATATTTAGTTTGGTGTTACTGTGTATCATACTGTGCTGATAATCAGTACTCGGTAACACTTCCTGGTGTGCAAACCTTTCAACCGTCTGAAACTGGATTAGTTCATACAAAACCTATTACATCAGCAGCTGTTCATTTGTGTAACAGCAACTATTTCACATAGGGCCATGTTAGTGTGTCTGTGTCCAGGTATGTTAAGGTTTCAGCAGATGTTGTACAGTAATTGAATGATTGGTTATGGTATGACAGTATGTATTGATGAAATTATTTTGGTTGTGGGGTAGATGTTGGGTGCACATAGCACATGCAGGTGTGTAGGAACTCCATTTATACAATGTCTATATGTGTGTGGGGGTTCTTTCCCTATGTGAACACCTATCCCTTAGCGGATTAATACTATGGTAATTGCAGGCTGATTCATTAAGGCACTGTTAAATGCTTCCTGTATAGCATGCAGGTACTGTTAGTCCTTGAATACTTTTGGCAATACATCGGAATGTAATAAAGTTTTGCAAAACGAAAGCTGTCTGTGTATTTCGGTCATGGATATTTGCATTCTTTGCAGTTGTGTTGGTAACTGTGCCCATAGAACATATTTGTAATAGTGTATTGGCATATACTATTCATATGTTATGTTCATATTATTTGCGGGGGGGTGGAATGTGTGATTGCTATTGTCCATGTTATACTCAGATATGAAAAGTTCGGATGCTGTCTACAGACATATATGTATCTATCTATATTTGACGTGTGTGTGTGTGTGTGTGTGTGTGTGTGTGTGTGTGTGTGTGTGTGTGTGTATATATATATATATATATATATATATATATATATATATTATTGCATATGTTTATCTATACCTCCATAGATGTGTATATGTTTTTAACCTATCTATATATCTACATATATATGTAGACCTGTATATATCGACAAGTCTCTGCGTATCTCTCTTTCTCTCTCTCTCCTTCTCTCTCTCTCTCTCTCTCTCTCTATATATATATATATATATATATATATATATGTATGTATCTATATATGAGCATACACCTTTCATTGGGTACATGGCGAGTTGTCCTATTCCAACACTTTCCTCCCTTTTGTGTTTTAACCTGTCTGCATACACAACTGGGATAGGTACATCCCAGGTAGCTTAGTGTTAGGGGAGGATGGAGTACATGGTTGTGGGTTCTAATCCTGGAAGGTGTCATTATTTTACCTCTCAGAGTAGGCACTGGTAGGGAAAGTGTGAATAATGTGCATTTATGCAGTTGTCAGCAGGTTTGCCTGTGGTCTGCATGACTTTAAGCAAAGTTAAACCTGTGAAGCGCTTCTCCGTTTACCATGTTTCAGAGCCGCTTACCGTCGCGCAAACCCATGGAATCCCGCTTACATCTGCTTAAGAGATCTTGCATCCAACAGCCCTTATTCTGGCCCTCAAAATATCTTAACAGCCCTTGAACCCAGGTCCAAGAACACAACAGTCACTGACTTTACCACTAAGGCATCTGAGATATGTACAAATGTTATGGTCTTTAGAATATACATTTTACTATAGTTATTCCTCACTACTGAAAACAAATGTGACAGTCAATCAGTGTAATATGTCTGATACATGTTAATGTTCATATGTTTGTGAAATTAGGTGTTGCAATTTGACATGACAGGGTGTATTATGAATGAGAAAGGTACTTGTTTTGTGTCCTTTTTATATTGTCCCCATACTCCATGTAAACCCCTCCAGTTCACTTATTGAACATCCGACCCAGGCCCTCCTGGATGCATGATTTCAATACCCATCATTCCTCCCCCACCCCAATCTTCACATACACAACAACCATCCCTTCTATGGTGAATTACGTTAATATTAATAGTTATAATACTAGAGCTGCATGTGTCTTGTGTACACTCCAATTCCTTTGGAGTGCTTCTGTGTCACGAAGTGTGTTCATAGATGTTTATATATATGGCTATTGATGTAACTGTATAATATATATATATATCATATTCATTTGTAACAGTAATACATATGTAGACTGGAATGTGTTGGTTCACAAACTATAGTACATTACACTGTACTGTACATATGTACACAAAGTGACTGTCCCATTTGTGATCATTACAGTGGAATGCACATGGTATAAGGTGTAGTCTCAAGATAGTGAAACATGTATACAGCTCTGATGGCTTAGTGATATGTCCCATGACATAGTGTGCATGGTCCAGGGTTCAACACCTTTGATGCTTTACAAATGTTTTTTACTCCAGAATAAGGCTCATTTAAGCAGTTGTAAGCATGTTTAAAAGTGTTTGTGTGACTTTATAGTAGCTGTTAAACACAGTTAAACAAACTTTGTAGCATATAACCTGTGTGCACAAACATGGCCACATCCGCTAACTACTCAGGATATATACATGTCAGTGAAGTAACATCTCACTATGTGCTGACATAACATTACATTCCCTGTTGACTGTACTCTCCAGTACACATGGGTTTATATGGGTGTTTGGAATGTCTATTATACAGGCGAATACTACCTATATATGCAAGTTGTGGTTAAAGTATACTTTTGAACATGATAAACATCCCTGCCTTTATCAGGATTGGGACCTCGAATGCACAGATACTATGCAGATGCTGTAACCATTACACTGTTGACATTAATGTTGCTTCCGCCTATTTCCTATTTACATGATTTCTTTGTGTAAGCTAGGCTAAGCAAAGGGCGGAGGCCCCCAAACCCACTGATCTTCACTTATTCTTAAAATAACAACATACAACAAATGTACTGTGAGGCAATACATTACATTCCTAACTACATTAGGCATAGCCCGTCAGTGACACACTTCATGAGAAACCTTGCTGTGTGAATGGGTAACAGAATATAGACCCCTGGGATCATGTGTCCCAGAACCATACCACCAGGGGGTGGGGGAGCCTGTCCAGTTTGATAGCTGTGAGACCTGTTGGGGAAATTGAATGGTGTTGAATTGTCACATTAACATGCCCTCTTTAGATCACTGAGTGCCCCTATCACCCTCCACAGCCCTAGTCTTCAACAACTTCCAGCAACTCTGCCTGGAATTGCTTCATTGGCTATGCTTGACAGAGGCTCAGTTACTTCATCAATGGTGTGGAGAAAGCCAACACACTGTAGCTATGCTTCTAATTGCCATTGGGCAGAGAGGTAGTAGGCTATCTGTGAACCTCTAAAGTGCAGGCCATCACACCACAGTGAGAAATCACCATGTAGTCAGGAAACAGTTACGTACAGCAAGAACATACAGAACACTGATACTTAGTCACTCCAAAGGCCTATCTTGGAAGCTAGAAGACTTGTCTAAGTTTAAAGCTTTCTATTGCTTACCAGTAGGTTACCTACAGGAGAGATGAAAAACAAGCACAGATGGGGAACATTCATGCATCAATATCATACCGGCCTATGGGGCAGTCATAGGCTTTGTAATACTGGCCAGGTTTATTTGTGCCCCCATGGTGCCTTATTTAGGAGAGTCTTGAAAGTGAATACCACCTCTGTAAACTGCACAATAGTAGAATCAATGAGGGTTATGCTACTCAACACTAGGGGTTGTGATCACAACATGCATACACTCACAGCACTCCTCAGGGTGGACAACATCAATATCTGTGCAGTAACTGAGATCTATCTTAAGGTTCCTGAGAGCACACCAGCACTACCAGACTACAACCCATACCACACATTTTAGCCACAGAACATGGACTGACACAGACATGGAGGGGGTGTATCCATATTCATCAGGGATACTTACACCTCCAGGTTAGTGGGGCAGCATTCTACCTCTGAGGTAATCCATGTGCAGCTAACATCAGCCACAACTGCAATGTAAACTGTGGCCTGCTACGGATCACCCTCCATGACCCAGGACCACCACTCCACCTACCTGGAGACAGTGAAGAACATGACAGTCCTAATGCACACTCTGGCATTGGTCGATGTCAACTACCATACCATTAACTGGGAAACTTACTTCAGTACTCACTTCCAGGCCCAGCGCTTCCAGGAATTTATAACCTTATATGCCTTGTATCAGGTGGTAACCTCCCTAACGAGGGGTGGGAACATACTAGAAGTGGTCATCACCAACATGGGCAACAGGTGCACCACAGTGGAGGTTAAACGGTCACTGGTTAGATCTGATCATGAACTATTCACTGTTTCCACACCCAAGCATCTCCCCCACTCACGGATACCACAATGTATACCTTTACTACAGCTAAATTTACACTACTAGTGACAGGGGTGGAGGGTTTCACAGCACCCACGCTAAGGGTAAACTCTACTCAAGATACAGACAGATTTACAAATGCAGTCTATAAGCACCTACATGGATGTATGGATTGTGCCATTACTGGTAGACCAAGACTCACTCCTCCTAGACAAGGACACCAGTCTGGTGGACCTCTACAATAAATAGGCTATACTACAGAAGTAGGACAGTGTTCCAGACAAACAGCAAATCCCATGAAGGGCAGACATCCATGTCCACTTTTAGTATGATACATAGGTCTCTCCTGACATCATCCAAGGCTAACATCAGCAGGAGAATACGCAAAGATTCAAAAGATAACCACAAAGCCTTCTTTGGCTATGTCAAGGATCTAAGTGGTGACACACAGATTTGCACTGTGACGGTGAAATATAGCACAAAATATGCTGACCCTACTGATATCGCCAACATCCTTGCAGATACATTCAATGCATACTTCACCCCCTAAAGAGCCCACAACACTACCCAAAAAGTCCAATATCCCACACATCAGAGATACACAGGTGGAAATGGCCCTCTCTAACAGCAGAACACAGCATCAATGTAGGCAGATGTTGTCCCAGACTGCATCTTGCAAACTGTAGAAGACAACCTGAACCCCCACCTAATTAAGCTTTCCAACCTCAGCCTCTCCACAGGCTAGATGCCCATACAATGGCACATGGCAATGGTTATTCCACTCCATTGGTAACCTCTGAACACGTGACCCAACCCAGGTCAGCTTGGTTGAGTACAGTTCATGCCTAGTGAACCTGTTTGACATCTTACATACAGTCACCAAGATGTTAGATGATGGGGGAGGTGGTTCACACATACTCCCTGGTCCTTGCCAAGGCTTTTGACACCATGTCCCACTTAGGTATCATTGATAAACACACCAGCCTGTACATACACCCATACATCACAGGTCGGGTTGCCAACGGGCTTACACACAGAACTCACATGGTACGACTATCGGTCTCCAGGTCCTACAATTAACCAGTCACAACTGGTGTTCCACATGACTGAGCCCTGGGAGCCCTACTGTTTGGCATATGCTTCTCAGAGGTACAGGCAAACACAGGTGGACTACGTCAGACCATGTTTGGCAATGACTGTGAACTGGGAGCCATGATTGATAGTCCAGCAGACACAGACATCCCTCAAGGAGCCTCACAGAGAACATCACAGGGTGACAACATCATGGCCTCCAGCCAAGTGCCACTAACTACATGATCATTCCATTGTGGAATATTAAGCACCCACATATTAACAAATAAGTGGCAGCCACTTTAATACAGATGAGGTAATGGGGTATCTGGGGACTAAGGTAGATAGTAATCCCCCCTTTGACAATCATATCTCCACAGTAGTTAGGACATCCTTCTATGTAGGCCATCTGATTACTAAAGGATTCTCATCTAGACATACTTGGTTTATAGTGCCCCTTTACTCATCACTCATCAGTCCCATCATAGGGTATAATATCCTATTTGGGATGTACCTCAGAAGACACTTCAAACAGCTGGGAGGTCCACGAATGTAGCTCACCAAGGGGAATACTGGCCTCCAACATATGGCCTATACAGCCAGACTGAATAAACTCCTGCTTTACTCAGTGGCATCTTGTTTACCCACAGATGATCTCCGCTGGCCAACACAGCCATGTTGAACTCAGGCTTAATGGATATGCTCCACCTATGGTTATCCATGTCACAGTGAGCCACACACTGTAGTGAGCTGAACCTTGCCACAACAATAACTGGAAGATGCTGGAAGGACAGATTTATGTCACAGACACTCCTCATACTTTGGAATAACATCCCTAACTACATTATACAAACCCTCTTACTAACACTCTGTAAGAGAAACTTTGAAGAGTGGATGGGGAACAGAAGATGCACATCAGGGATTCTGCCATTGGCTCTCCTGCACAGAGGGACAGGTAATAAATCAATGGGGTGGGAAAAGCTGACACATTTTGGCTGGGCTTATGAATAGCTTCTGGCAGTTGGCCAAGTACCTACCTATGAATCTATACATACAGTTTCTGCGGTTCCCTATCAGAAGCCTGAAACACTATAAGCCTGAAAATCAAAATCCTGAAACCAAAAGCCTGAAAATTCAAAATCCCGAAAACCCAAAATCCTGAAACTCAAAATCCTGAAAACACAAATAATGCTAATATGTCACTATAAAGACACTAATATCTACCAACTGACCCTGACCCTAACCCTAACCCTAAGGTCTGTCACTATCGCACACTCACCTGACCCGCGCCCTAACCCTAACTCACTTAAACCGCCCCTAACCCCAATATTTTGTCACTATTGCATACATGCCTAACCTGCGCCCTAACCCTAACTCACTTAAACCGCTCCTAACCCTAACAGAAAACCAACCGCACACTTACCTGAACCCAACGGATGACCTAACACCACAGGGCTAACAATAGCAAAGCCACAATGACATCAGTATGTCCATTTTGTGTTTTCAGGATTTTGAGTTTCAGGATTTTGGGTTTTCGGGATTTTGAATTTTCAGGCTTTTGGTTTCAGGATTTTGATTTTCAGGCTTATAGTGTTTCAGGCTTCTGATAGGGAACCGTTTCTGCATATCCTGATAGCTTAATTTACTGTTTAGGTGTTGACTTACCTTGTGCCAATGGCAGTTGTGTGTGCAATAGTTGAGGGCTGCCTATGTTGGATGCACACAGTAGACTGCCTATACATGACAATTTACAGGTAGTCTTGTGTGTGTGTGTCATCCATTTTTACTGTGTGTGTGCAAGTGGAGAAAGGTGTCAGTCCCTAGGTGTCTACACTGTCAGTGTGTGTGTGCTATACGTTCCCTCTTTGCCAAGGCATGGGTATACTGGGCATGCCGCCATCTGCCTACTGGGGCTGGTTCAGGGTGTTCATGGTCTGAGTACCACTGTGCCTGTGGGGCCCTTGTCAATTGTGGTGGGCTGTGAGTGCCTTCACCATTCTGCCCCTGCTGCTTCCATAGGACCATATTGTGTAGCATGGCATACACTATGAAGATGTGGGCACACGTGCCTGGAGAGTACTGCAAGGCTCCACCAGATATGTCCAAGCAACAGAACCATGATTTCAGCATCCCAAACACACGCTCAATGATGATTCTGGTTTGTGCATGTGCCTCTTTATGGCATTTCTGCATAGGTATGTGTGCATTTCTGATGGGAGTCATCATCCATGGTTCAAATGCATAGCCAGCATCCCCCACCAGGTGGCTATGTGGGATGTCCCCCCTGGCAAATAACTGATAAAGCTGTGAGGCATGCCAGATGTGGGAGTTGTGATAGCTTCCAGGGCTGCCAGCAGAAACATCCATGATAATGCTCTGGGCATTGCACATGACTTGGTAGTTGATGGAGGGGTATCCCTCTTGGTTTATGTAGTGCCTACCCTGCTCGGGTGGTGACTTGATGTCTATGTGCATGCAGTCTATTGCGCTTAGTACCTCCAGGCATTCTGCCACATGGTGGAAGAGACGCATATTGCTGGCCAACTCCTCCTGCATTCGGGGGAAATATATGTGCTCATTGGCATGTGATAACATGGCATCCAAGAACTGGTGTAGTACCCTGGATGCTGATGCCTGTGAGATCCCCATGATATCCCCAGTTGGTCTTTGAAAGGTACCTGTAGCTAGTATTCTCAGGCTTACACATACCTTTGTATCCACTGGGATGGGTTCCTCTCTGTTTATTCTGGCTCTGAGGTGTGGCTGGCACAGCTCCACAAGTTGCTGTAGGATATCCGTGCCATCCCATAATGCTCTACTATCTCCAGATCATGTAGCCCTGGTAGGTTACCCTGGGTCTGAACACTTGCCTCCTCTTCTGGTGCCTGAGGTTGTCATGTGCATCATCCTCCACATCACCTTCAGTCTCCAACACATGCTGGTGGATCAAAGCTATGGCAGCCCCTAACATGTACATACTAAAAGTTCCCCGTCTGTATATGCCACTGGTACAGAGTGCATGGGAATACACAAATGTGTGTGAGGTGCTTTCACACTTTACAGTATTGTGCTATTGATGCTGCTGATGTCAGTGGGTGTGTATGAGCTATTCCAGCTGCAGCATGTCTTAATTATGGGTTTTGCAATGAGTACTGCAAATGTGGTGGCATTTACTGTGGAGATCTACTTGCCTGCCTTGATTAATCTGTTGCCCTTTAATTCCCTTTCAAACCTGGATCCCCTCCCATTATCAGGCATGCATCCACCTGCCATCTTTCTTGTTTTGTACTTTCCCTACACAGTCATGGCAAAATGTGCCTTGTAACTGATATACTGCAAATCGGCTTTATTCTGCTTTGACACTTTACTGTTTTCTTTGCAGTACAGCCCCTCCCCTTTCCTGTTCTGCAGGTAGCTGCTTGCAGCCTTGTAAGCTGTTGTCAATGGTCCACTGTAGGCTCCTAGGTGTTAATTAGTCATTTGTACTCCAATTTCACTGCTGCAGCATTTCCTTATTTCTTTCCTATATCCTTCCTGTTTCAGCTGCAGAGCATGCCGCGCATACCCATTTACCGGGTTTATGTGAGTTTTCATCTCCGTTCACATGCATACTCGGTTACCTTGTGTACTCTCAGCTAAGCATAGCTATGGCCAATTCAACACACCCCTATCCTGCAGCTTTGCCTAGTTAGGGGCAAACCAGTTTAGCAATGCTCCAATGTGTTTAAAGCAGTGGCGACACACCCCTCTCTTGATGTCATCTTTATCTCAAGTCACACCTCAGTGTTATAATGCTATGCTGTGAGGTGCATCCTTACACCAGCGGGGAATCTGTGATTCACTATTACTCCTCTCATTTGCATGGCATTGCTTACTAATTTCTAGCTACTGCGCATAACACTGTCACTGCCCCTTAGCAACCCTTGCACCATAGTATGGTGTAGCATGCCTATCACTGACTATTATGGGGAAATCATGATATATGTTTCATTGCGGTTTTATTCTATATTTTTATATATTCCTTGCAATCCCCTTTGTGCATCGCAGCCCTGGGCTTCCACATCACAATAGTGCAAGTATGTATATTAAATGTTAATTTTATATTTTGTACATTTTTTTTCATGCCAATGGCTATATATTTAGCCATTGACATATATTAACAATATAATACATGTTTTGGTCGGCTGTCATGGCTCCGATTTTATGTTTGCAAAAATGCACCACTTCCTGGATCGTTACCTACCTTCATTTGCATGCTGCACTGCTGCACATGGGGTAATTAGCATACAGGGCCCGGGAGTTGTATGGGTGTAGTGTACGCAGGTAGTGCACCTGGAAACAGCTCATACCTGAATCGCTCAGGGGCCATATGTGGTGTTAGACCACCGATGGTACGCCTGCACCTGGTGCAAGCTTCATGAATCCCGGGTATTATTTTTAATGTATACATCTGTCAGTGTGAGGTTGGGGTTGGTATAATGGCTAAGGTGTTTATTTTACAGTCGCAAGGTAAAGGAATTGATTCTCCCATTTGATATCAAAATTGACTTGACATAAAATTGCCAACAAAGGCAGCTAGCCTAGTACTTACCTATGAACGTAAGCTTATAGTTACCTACAGAACTACAGCTCTAATTATATAATGCACTCAGTTGCCATGATGAATATTCATCAGTAAAGGAAGTGACACAGGTACATTTAGTACTATTATATTACTGGATTTACAGCAGCTTTTTGTATCTTTTACATGTGCATATCAGTGGGACTTTCAAGTAGTTATTAACTAATTACATTTTTTAATTTGTTTGTCATGTAGCTCTTACTGAGTCCATGCCACAAGTGAATACATACACACGCACACACACACACACACACACACACACACACACACACACACACACACACACACACACGCACACACACACACACAAATGTGCATGTTTATATGTGCGCGCGCGCACACACACACACACACACACACACACACACACACACACACACACACACACACACACACACACACACACACACGCACACACACACACACACACACACACACACATACACACACACTTGCATAAACGTGTGGTAATAACATTTTCAAATGAAGAACTTAACAAAACAACATATACTCACTTCCATTATAACTCCTTACTGCAACCTCAAAAGCCTACATTCTTCTAACAAGCTTCTCATAACAACTTGTAAAGCCAACAACTTGGCATGTCACTCCTTGTTCACTAACACTATTGAAAAATCCTGGAACTCTCTTCCTGGCAATGTCTCTTCCATCTCCTCTCCCAAAACTTACTTTCCTTAGAACCCACTGGCTCTGCCCCTGCATAAACCCTGACTAACATTTCCATCTAGTTCTAGTGCTTCCACCTTTTCTGCCTACTAATTTTTAGTCCACAATTAAACTGACTGTTAGTAAATATGTTAAATCTTAACTTTTGCACCTGAAAGAACTTAATACTGCAAATGCTCATTAACTAAAGTGTCATCTCTGTAATTTCTGTTTATCAATGAATGTATTTTGGAGCTTTTCTCCCCGGGCATCCACTGAAAATGGATTCAATATCCAGTTGGACCAGCCCAGTCAACAAATGTAAAATAAATAAATAAATCAATGTAAGTCCCCACTGATGCAGTTGGCATGCAGGTGTGTGTAAGTGCTAAATCAGTTCCACTTGTTATTCTTGCATTTGCAACAATTTGTTTATTCTCCCAGAAGCTCTACAGTCTTTAAAACTGAACATCATTCTAGGTGGTTCTTTCATTCATTCTGCAAGCATTATTTCAGAAATTTCTAACTAGCTGAAAACACATCTTAAAATAATAATAAAAATAATAAGTTAATAGAAATTGTTGAAAAAAAAATTAGATATGTGTGCATTTTCTTTAATTCCAAGATCATGGAGAAAATTTGAAATTATAATTTCTTCCAAGTTCAATGCATGAGACCCCATTTTGGTTAGAAAGTGCAATAATTTTCTGACAGATTATATAATTACAAAGATTGTATAATTACACTTCTTTATATATTTGGAGCTTTTCTCCCTGGGCCTCCGCTGAAAATGGACATGTATCCAGTCGGACGTTACTGGTTAACAAATGTAAAATAAAATAAATAAAAATAAATGAACAATACTTAACTTTTATGAATAGAGATAGGTTACAGTTATTAAAACTAAAAACTGTACTGGATATTCCTTTGATTCATCACATTAGTGAGCTTTTCCTATCTCACTCATGTAATAATACTTTTCCAGCAAGTCATTATCAATCTAACTCCCCTAGTAAACTATCATGTCATTAACTCCAGTGGTTTTCTGCTACTAGTTGACTGGAATGCAATAAGTTTTGTACAAGAAGCCTCTTTTACTTTAGTACAAATTAGTGATAAACATAAATTGCCATAAGGGTATGAGCAAATTGTCACTATAATTTTAAACTCACCTCATAAAAAGTCATGAATACATCAAAACAATATATAGAAAACTATATATTTTGTGCTTTTGGTTGATATTATAAGATGATGATTGCATTTCTACATCTTAAAAGACATGTTCACTATAAAATTTACAAATAAAGATTTCTATTACCTTCTCTGTCAACTTATCCAATAACTCAACAATGGGCTGATTTTTTGAACTAGTTCATAAAACCACACAATTCATGATATTTTATAACGCATGCATAAACCCTGTTGTCTATTTTTTAAATCAGAATCATGATGGCAATGATATAGTGTATGAATCAGAAGCAGCTGATAGTTTGCTTTATTCTGTTTTCTTAAATGAATTTATCTTTTTTTGAGAACCATGAATTTATCTTTTAAGGAACTATGTTATTAAAAGACTTGAAATTGACCCTGTGATTGGGGTATCTTATTGCACTGTGGAATCCATAATGCTAAAGGTTTCCTCAGTGTGGTAAGCCTGAGTAATTAATTCATAGACCACTCACTTACTGTTCCAGTATGTTAAGACCAGCTATGATGTGAACAGCAGTCTTGCTGGGGAAGCTGAATGCAAATGTAATACTCCAGGGTAGCAGCTAATGTAAATTAGCAAGAACGCGGAAGATGACATCCACTTTCTTAACACTTGCTTACACCACGGTATTGTTCCCCAGGGACTCCGATTTTCCAGGTTCCCGAATGGGACTACTAGAAATTCTCCTATTTATGCTGAAGTGGTGAAAATTTACAATGACACTGGATTAAACACCCTTAAAACTCTCATTAAGCACAATGAGGATAAGTTATATGTGTTGAAGGTGGAAGTCAAAGAGTTACATAGTAATATTTTACAACATCCAGACCATTATTTTTTTCCACCACATTTGCAATGGCATTTCTCCTAGAATTATATGACATACACCCACCTTGATCTACAGGAAGAGAAATAAATTACACAGGGATTTACAACAATGCCTGAATGGTTCTACATACCAACAAGCCTCTGACAGGAGAAGATTCGGACATTTCTGTCGTAATTTTAATCAAGGCTTTAATCAAAACTCTTTTCAATCCCAGTGTCCTTCTATACCAGCTCCTCTTATTGCTACTGCCTCTGTTAATAACCTGACAGAACCCGCCAGACCACCTAATCCTACAGTCCAGCACAAACAGAGAGAAGCCTTTCACACTCCCCATCCCCTGACCGCCTGCAGCAAGTGTTTAACACTAACCAGAGTCCAGAAGAGGTGCAAAATGTTTTTTTATCAGCAGCCCAGTGTAGTCCAACTAATAAATTGGTGACACCTGTGAGAACTGCTCGAGGGTGGGGGAGAGGCTGGTAGAGATTTCAGAGTACAGGGAGACCTATGTGCACCAGGAATGCCCGGAGGAGATAAGTGACACCTCTGTAACTAACAGATAGACTATTTTATCTTGTCCAGTTTTCAACCTCACCAATAAAACTTTTTCAGACTCCCACCTGAAACTTCTGGGCAAAGGTTTCACATTCATTCCTGCCCAGAGGGCTAATTTATCTGAGTTACTGTTAGAATTGCATTTAGATTTAAGAAATCTTAATTTGAAAGTGTTCATAGTTTAGTACTAGGCTAATTGCCCTTGTGGGCCAATTTAAGGATAGCCAATTAACCAAAGAGAGAATCAAACCCTGCACCTTGTGTCTGTAAGGTAAACACTGTAACCATTGTGCCAACCTCCCCTCTCAATTACATGCTGATAATGACTCATCTGATGGTTCTCCTGACATGGAATTGTTTTCTGCCTTCAGTCTGGTTTTGAATAGAAGCCTGTATAACACTGTGTTACCTAATATTTTACATACCTTCCTTAAAGTATGTGAGTTTGACTTGAGAAGAATACTTAATGAACCTTGTGATGCTAAATGGTTTAATTTAACTCCTGATGAGCAAACTGCTTTAGGAGACTTTAAGGGTGATGTTAGTTTGCACATCATGAGGGCAGATAAGGGCATTAGAATTGTCCTGATGGACCAAGAAGTTTACATAAATAAAATTGAATCTGCCTTGATAAATGATGAGTTCTATGTGGCCACAGATATTTAGAATGTTAATAAACACTTCTCAGCCATCGCCCACTTGCTCAAAGGACTGGGGAGAACCAGTGCCTTTCATTGCAAGACTAAATGTATATGTTAGTCCCTAACCCTAGTTTGGGCAAACTGTTCGGCATCCCGAAGATCCACAAAAATGAAGTAGAGCCTCCATTCAGATACATTATTTCCAATAAGCGCACTATAATGGAGAAAATCTCTGAGTTTCTGGATGCCATCTTAAATCCTTTAGTGCAGGCAATACGATTTTACTTAAAAGATTCATGGGACTTTCTAAATCAGCTAACCTTGCCAAACACTGATTGTTTTAAATGCATTTTTTGTGACTTTACATGTTGTTACACTGTATATGAACATTCCACACAGTAATTGGCTGGATTCTTTGAGACTGTTCCTCACTAAGTATGCTAAATTTCACAGTGACAGGGATGACACTATATGTGACTTAACTAAGGTGGTCCTCACCAATAAATTTTTTCATTTCAACCATAAAATATACCAGCAGGTTAAAGGAGTTCCCATGGGGTCAAAAATGGCCCAAACATATGTTAAAATGGAGTTGAGCACCTGGGAATTGGAAAGCCTTATTTTCCTGCCTGGCTTTCAGTCCATAAGACTCTACAAACATTTTATTGATGACATTTTTTTGTTTGGGAGGGGACCAACCTGAATTTTCAGCTTTTATTAATGACATTACTACCAGCATGTTTTTCTTGGAGTTTGTGATTTCAGCTTGTGGCACAGAGGTGGGTTTTTTGGCTACAGTCATTACATTTGACACTGCCTCAGGTGCTTTAGAATCTAATACACACAGAATGAACACATATCGTAATAATTTCCTTGATTTCCAAGGTCAGCACCCTATCTTTATGATAAAGAATGTTGTCTGGGGACAGCTCATCAGACTTTCCCGTTTAATAAGTAATGACTCTAAGTTCCAGGCTGAAGCTGATTTCTTGAAACAAATGTTCTTAGCCAGGAATTACCCAGCAGATCGTTTTGTCTGTGTTTTTGGGGAGGTGTTGTCTGAGTGACACATTAAACATAAGCCTGTTTTAAGATATGGCTTTTATGGCTCTAACACAAGGAGAAGACATGATCAGACTCTGCAGTTTCCCGCTTCCCATTAGCAAGGATATGCATTCTGTTAGATAAGTTATTGTCTGCAACTGGAATGTTATAGCTAGCAATTATGAGTTGTAGCAGGCACTGGGTAATGCTCCTAACTTCTCTTACAAAAAAACTGTCACCTTGTGATCTTACTTCAAGAACAGGGACACCCCCTTTTGGCTGGATGTTACTTCAGGCTCTACTGGTCAACCGGGCATGTTCAGCTGAGGTCACTATGTGGTGTACCAGCATATTTACACAGGTTCAACCTACATTTTTAGGCACTGTGATTACAAGGTTACATTTAATAATCATTTTGATTGCCATTTGGACTGGGTAGTGTATGCAGCTGTGTGTAAATAATGCTGCTCATTTTATGTGGAGAAAACTAGCAGAAGGTTATCAGATTGAGCCAAGGAACACTTGGCAGCTATCCACTCTAAAGATGCCTCCAATGCCCTTGGCAAGCACAGCTCCACTTGTCCTTCTTTTACAGGTTACCTGTTTTTCGTCTTGGATAAACTCGAAACCCGGGATTCAAGAAGCTCAGCGCAAGGACGATTTTAGCGCTGCACCGGGCATCCTCACTACAGATGGTGCAGCAGTGCCAAATGAATATGTATGAGGGCGTGCTGATGCACCCTCAACGTGCACAGGAAATGTGTACAAGTGCAGGTGGTGTGTACAAGTTCTCTATGGAGGCATAAACATGCCACGACAGTTGCAATACCTACTATGCCTACTAGTAGAGCCCGGCTCTAATAGTAAGTCAGTAATTCAGTGTCTGTGGATACCAACATGTATGTTAAGCATACAAGAGTGTCTACGAAAAGTGAAATAAAATTGAAGTAGGAAACACACAAGCACGTAGTGGAATGTTGAGCCCTGTCCCTAGAACTTTCACAATTAGATTCCCCGTGTCCCTATTATACATTTGAATTGCTGCAATATCAAAAGTGTAAGCGAAGCGCAGCGTGTTTGTGCGTCGCTGCCCTCTGCCAAGCATTGCTTACACATCAAATTCATTCAAATAGAGAAAAACATTCGGAATCGATGTAAATGTCAATAGTGTAGTGTTTAGAGCATCCGCCTAATGAACAGGGATTCACGGTTCGAGCCCAACAATAGCACATATAATTTTTCATGTGGAATGAATGCCGTATTGCTGAAAAACGGACATAAGCGTATCGCATGAGATATTTAACTTAAATATCATTCAATCAAAGTGGCACTGTCATGATGAATTAGGCACTAGTAAGCAGGTGTAAGCACAGATAAGCAGCAGTAAACATATATAAGTACCAGTAAGCAAGTCTGAGTGCACTTGCGCGGGTCTAAGCAGTGCCCAGCATAGAAAATGTATATAAGTATGTACAGATATATAATATATATACACATATATAAATATATATTTATATATATATATATATATATATATATGAAGAAAGAATGACGTAACAATAAAGCATACAAAAGGAATGAGAAGGGAATCAACAGCAACCCCAGTATTATATAGCGCTGTCAGCGAATGTCATATCAAGCTGGGCAGGAGTGAGCAAAGCACTGCTACTCACACCACAGACAGGTTATTACCAGTGGGAGTAACATTGTTGATCTGCTAAGTCTACTTTACACACAGAGGGTAGCCCCTAGTGGGCTACCCAAATTGATAAGCTATTTGGCCATCTGACCATTACACAAGCAAGGGCAGGTATGTTCAAGGACTAAATGGTGGGAGAGCCTGAGAATACATGGGTAGGGACAACATACGTGTAGGGACCCTAACACTCGGGAGAGGGCAATGTGTGGAGGTGTGTCATGGCTGTGATAAAAACTGGACAATGGATGATATGTGTGCATGTTGAACTCGGGTGGGGTGGAGGAACTATGGGTCTGAAATTATGGAGCCAGGCATGCCAGGGTTGGATGAACTGATTCTAATTGGACCGCCCCGTGGAGGCCAGTGAGTTCGTTATAAGTATATATGCATACACATATGCAGACATCAATATGTAGAAGTACATTCTTTGTAACACTTCATTCCATTTGCAGATATAAATAACATGAATGTGCACTTACAAACCTCGACAGTAAATAGAATAGGTTGTGCATAAGAGGGAAGGGACAAAACTGCTAAAATGCAGAAGTGTGTACAATGCCCGAAGTCAGTGCTGTGCTGAAAAAAAATCAAATGTGAGGACTTTCCCACACATGGAATTATTCCTGTGATCTGCCTGCTACGGCAATGTCAATTACTAAACTGGTCTATTTGTAAAAGAAATACGTCGAACACGTACATAATTAGGCACTCATGTGTAAAGTGTGCGTTACCACATAGTCATACTTATTAATTTATTGTATTGTCATGTTAACGGGAGTAAGGACGTAATGAAGTATAGTCTAATCATGACATAAACACATGCGTGTACCATGTGGGACAACCCAATAATTGCAAATAGTGTCCTTTTGGTCGCTCATGTCACCAATGTTTGTGGACTAAATGTTTGGGAGTTCTGAGGATAAGTGGAGTGAGTCAACCATGGGATGGGTCTATATGAGCAGAGAGTGGCCAATGTGTAGTGGTATTTTGTGGATACACTGCAAATCCAAATGGAAAATGGATGTCTGCAGTGTTAGGGAGGCATTGGGGTGGGTGTTTGGGGAACTAGGAGCCATGGGTATATGGGCATATATACAACTGAAGCAGCACAACAATAGTGTATTGGTTACAGCAACTGCCTAACAAACAGACATTCCCGTACTGAATACCACTGCATCACATACCATTTACTATCGGTAATCTGTACATGAACATATTGCGACATCTGTCAGCTATATAACCTGCAAAATAACAATTAAAAGTTAACTGGAGTAAAGTGTCAGTGTCATAATGAATAAGGCACTAGTAAGCAGGTTTAAGCATATATAAACACCAGTAAGTGTGTGCAAGGGCATTTGCACTGGGTAAGCATTGCTTTACACACACACATATAAATATATATATATATATATATATATATATATATATATATATATATATATATACATCTATCTATATATATATATATATATATATATATATATATATATATATATATATATACACATATATATATGTGTGTGTGAGTGTATGTGTGTGTGTGTGTGTGTGTGTGTGTGTGTGTGTGTGTGTGTGTGTGTGTGTGTGTGTGTGTGTGTGTGTGTGTGTGTGTGCGTAGATATATACAGATATACAACTATGACAAGAAACAGCAGACAAGAATGACATATGTTCACAGGCTATGTCAGTGGAAGTGAGGGCCCAAGCAAGAAACAAGAAGCACGTAGAATGACCTTCCACCCCTCCCAGCCAACATGGGAAACATACACACAAACCCGCAAACAATGTAAATAGTCTACTACTCCCCAGACCACAGGCAGGATACAACTGGGGGGGGGTACACAGTGCACCTGCGGGACAGCCCAAAAATTGCCAAGACCAAAAGAAGATGATACACCGACCATTCTGGCTGGGGTGTATACATACCCGGAATACAAGGGTGGAAAAGCCTGGTGACCCATGGTTCAAGACAATTGTATGACATGGGTCCCATGAAGTGGAGAGTGGGCAGCGTGTAGTGGTGTGTTCAGAACCAACCAGGACCCCGAGTAAGGATTTGTGCTGTAGAGTAGGTGTGGGTGGGGGAACTATGGATAGCTACTTATGGGTCTAGGTGTGCAGGTGTTGGCTGATGTGGGCCTATATGGACAGCCCCAGGGATATAAGCAAATGTATTCACTGGGCAGAGGCATCGCCCAATAAGCAGCCACACCCACTATGAGTCCCAATGCAGCAAAGTGTAATCTATATGTCAAGGAATGGAATAAACAGATGTAGATGTATATATGTAGAGGTATGTGTGTGTATATCTACCCATAACGACATAGAGATAAGCCTCTCACTTTCTGTAGTACAAATGTATACATACAGAGACAGAATACATATACATACCCACATATAGATATATACATATGCAGACACCCATAGACCCATATGTTTGTTGGATATATATATATATATGTATATATATATATATATATATATATATATATATATATATATATATATATATATATATATATATATATATATATATATATATACACATATAGACAGCAATATATAAATATATACATGTATGCATACATATAGAGATATATCTGTATATAGTAATATATATATATATATATATATATATATATATATATATATATATATATGTGTGTGTGTGTGTGTGTGTGTGTGTGTGTGTGTGACTGTAAATATACACATGTATATAGCAAGGATATGATATAGCAGTTACAAATTACATATGTTCACATGCCGTGCATATGAGGGTGAGGAGTCCAATAAACAAATGTGTAACATGTAGCAGCAACCCCCCCCCCCCAGCTAGGCCGGTGAGACATACAGACACACAATAAAAGTAAACACACCACTGCTTCCCAGACCACCAGCAGGATACTACCAGTGGGAGAGATCTGCCATGTCTAATCTTGAAGCATAGACATCGATGTCCCGTGTGGGACACTCAAAAATTAATGATCATCGGAGTCAGTCCCAGTAATGATTCATCAAACCAGGCTGTAGATGTACACGGACCAGTAGGTTGTGCACGCCTGATAACCCATGGGTTGACACAATGTACGATATGTGTTCTGACATGCAGAGAGTGGGCAGTGTGTAGTGGTGTGTTTATACCCCACCTGTACCCACAGTAAGGATGAGTGCTGTAGAGGAGAGGCAGGTGGGGGAACTATGGGTATGCAATTATGGGCCTAGGCATGCAGGTGTTGGGTGTCGCAGTCATATAAGGACTGCCCCGGGGATGTAATTAATATTCCAAAATGGGCATAGCTTACACCCATACCTCCAACCTCTAAGGGTAAATCCACTGGACAGGACATAAACCATTGGGGGAACAAATAGGACCATACCTCTGAACTTTCCCCGAATTCCAGGGACGTCCTTGATTTCAACTCAAATTCTAACTCTGTTCCACTTAATCCCTCCTAAAACTAGTGAATTTTGGAGGAAAGTTGGTGAATTACACTTAATGATTAATGACAACAATTAAGAGTTATAAACATCATTTACTTCAGAAAATGTGTATGAAGTCATATGCTCCGAGTCTGTCAATGTGTCAGGTTAATAGCACTAATAATTTAAATGTGTCCCTGATTCAGTTGATATTTGTCCCCAATCGTTTGAGAGGTCTGATAGGGACAGAAAGCAGATATTCCACTTACAACCTTTGAAGATGATAGAATATTAGGTATGCAGTAGCATGACTTGGCTGAAGGATGTGGGTTCAAAAAAGCGAATTACTTGTTTGTATTGAAGAGTGTCAGTTCACATCTATTAGCCAGACAGGTGCAGATTGTAAGAGGAACACACCAATAATATGAATCAAACTCTGGACAGGCCGCAGATTCGGTACAGTCGAATGGCATGCTTTCGCCTAATGGGCTGCCATTTCTAATACTGTAGGCATGTTATCCAATGTAATAGGCATCGCATGATAATATCATAGTCCTCGCTCCCACCCAGGGGTGTGAGTGTCATATTCAAACACCAAATGCAGTGCATTTGCAAGTGCGGGAGCAAGCGGGTGTAAGCCTGTTTGGCCGCCAGTATGCGGGTATTACACTGGTGAAGCAATGTAGAGGCAAACTGAGTTAAGAATTTGTAACCGGAGGTTAGCATTGCTGAGCTCTGCTCAAACCCATGCACACCTGCTCACATCTGCTTTAATGTGCCTTAATCACTTCATATCCAATGGCCTTGTTCTGCCCAACAACAAAATAAACAGCCTATGCAAGGCTCAAAACTAGGACCCTGCACACACAGCTAATGTGATTTGCCACTAAGCCATGGCAGATATACAGACATTGGATGTTATCACAAACATATCATCCAGCACAATCATTCAACAGTATAGGAAATGTATTCCATCATGTAGATGTATGTGTGTGTGTTTATGTCCAGCATTTAGATACATACATATATATAGATATATCAAGAACATCCCATGTGACAACAAAGCATTACAAAGGAATGAAAAGGGAAACACCAGCAATGCCTGTATTATGTAGTGCTGTTGTCCTATGTAATATCAAGACTTCCTCAGACAGACATGTGTCATTAATACATGGAAACATATGGACATTTGCCAAATACATCACTCTGTGCATTTTATTTACATTAACACAACAGTTCCTGTTCAATCATTATTTGAGAACAGTACACTTGCAAGGTGCTGTGTGCGACATCATCATCATGAAAAAGGTAAATGGGTAACCATAGCGGGATCGGTAATGTTGTGTGTACAATGGGGTTGTCTGCATTACATGTACCTGGAACCTTTAGGAGTCAAGTGCATACCACGATCGTTTGCCTGAGAGACAGAGATGAGGACAACTGGAGTATATTGTTATACATATTAAAAGGGTTACATGTGTCCAGTGGACACGTGTGTGAAATGGACAGCTATGAATGGGGAAAATGTTGTTCTAGGAACTGATTGGCCTTTTGTTTCCGTAGAGTGAGAGTGGGATGTGGGGGAACGGGAGTAGGTATGCTTGTGGAGGATAGGTTGGGTAGGATGACAGACAAGACAGCATACAGGGTCGGTATATGACACATGTGGGGGGATACACCTTGGATAGGGAGGGGTGTTCAGCAGTCACAAGTCCATGAGCCCCCAGATGGAAACAGTGGGACAGAGGTCCCCAGCCATGGGCAGCCACCACTGTACCAAAACAGCCACAAAGGTGGCAGTGCTAGGGGCTGCCTAGGAGGGGCAGGTTCACCCTGTAAATATGACACTCTGCCCTCGAGCTGGCATATCTGGCCTCAAAACCCCTTATTGAGCCCCCCTACGCACCACGTCCCGGACTGTCTGACAGCAGACAAGTCTGGACCTACTCCCAGGGGGGACAAGCCCCATCCTCAGTGGCAGTTCCACCAGAAGGTGGTGCAGAGCCAACAGAGGTGGAGGTCCAAACCTGGGCCCCAGAAGTGCTGGTGCCCGGTGCCATGGCCAGCTGAAGTGGGACAGGAGGTTCTGCCGGGACCTCCAAACCCATACAGCCCATGGTGTTGCAGTTTTAACACAGATATGGCTTAGTAATAGTCAACAGCATTCAGGATTACTTATAACAGCATGCATCGATATGACCATCAACCCAACACAACAGATGGTATACATTTGCAGAGGGAGCACAACACATGCATATATACTGCATGACATCTATACAAAGTGTAGAAGACTTGTGACTGCAGCTATGAACAGTTGCCCATTATTGACATGTCACTGGACCCCAGACAGTGACTGTCATGCCACTGTTTCATGTGACATATGTCCAATCAAGGATGCAATGGCAGTAACTCTCATTACTATCACCATGTATTGACTGCAATAATCACACTATGCTCCTGCAGTTCACAGATGTGCGTTCAGTGAGTAACACAGGAAACAAATGGTTCCACACACTGACCAGTCCACAGATGGCCCTACAGATGGGGTTTCCCTCACAAACAGACCACTGTCTTGTCAGTTTTAAAACATGTAGAATAGCCATTACCACACACAACCTGTTAAACTGGCAGTAGTCTCAATGAAGCATAGCTACACTTACATGCTGTAGTCATGTCTGGCACACCACCTTCCTGTCCTTTTTCCACTGTTTATGTTGTTTGAGGAACATCCAGATATCATCTGTGATGCCTTTTACCAAACACCAGGTCCAGGTTCCACTCACAGCGACTGTCACGGGCAAACAGCAACACGATGTTCCTAGATATTGTACTGTGTTTCCATGTGATTGGCTATGGGAACATCATTACAGCTGTTCTACGTGCACTCTGCTAGAGGAGGACTGCAATGGGTGCAGAGACAATCACCTGACCATGTCTATCACTTACAAAACACAAGCTGCTGCTGAGCAGGTCTACAACTCCACATCCACCAGAGAGTATGTGGGAGGGACAGACAGAGGCAAAGTACATCAGAGAAAGGCTCGGAGACTAAAACTTAAGCATCATGTGTCATACACCTACCAGTATAGGGGTTCAAACCCCAGATTGAGTAGTCATTACTATTACAAGTGCATGCAGTTACTCCATGTGCCACAAAGCTGACATGTTGGTGTGCTGTAAGAACATATATGTGTGCTGGTGAGTGACATCTGCAACAGAGATATAGTAGTCATACATTAGGTGTAGCACACATGGCTGTCCACATGAACGGATGTCATTGTCAACACAACCACACTCTCTAATGGACTCACATCGACACACTTTGCCAGGCCCATAAATACACTTCCTAACTACTTAGTTCGCCACACTGCAGTAATGCACAGGTACTACATGCACCACAGGGAATATTCGGAGGTTTTATTGGCTAGAGCATGTGAACGTGTCTGACATCAGTCGGTATGCCAATGGGAGTTATACTGGGTGTGACTGTGGTTGGGAGCATCATACCCCACACGCAGACACAAGGTGCAAGTACTGACATGTATATGTGCATTGCTTCATGGGCGTGTAGGGGTTGGCTGTGCAAGATGGCTGTACAAGGCTGGGTGAGGGGTAATACTTGGCATCATGCCACCTGACAATGGTGGGCAGTGTGGTACAGGGGTGTAGTGTCTGCAATGTCCCACATAGATAGGTATTGTATGAACTGTCCTGACATCCTGGTTACCATTGTGTATGGCCATTGCTTTGCAATGCATGCCATGTCTGCCTTTGATAGTCCTTGACATGGACATTGCCTGGGATGTGCATGTCCCACAATAATGTACAAATGTACCTGGTTTGGCCGGCACATGTTGTGTACATCGACTGTTATCCTCAGATATGCCAGTACTGGCCTGGTGTGGCAGGACCTGCTTATAGACAGCTGGTTGACCCTGCACCTGCATTGATAGCATGATACATGTATGCCCTGGTGTCAGTGGCATCAGTCCATACAGGACAGGTGTGTAAGGCATTGTATGGCCTCTGTGGATCACATTTGATAGCACCACATATGTTGCAGGCATCCAGTGGGGAACATAGTAAAGGCACATTGTCCGCAATTATGTGCCTATTATTCTGCTAGACAGGGTGCCATGCCCTCTGCAGCCCTCTGCAATCACACCATGCCTATTATCTGTCATAAATGTGCAGGGTACTAGCAACATACCAGGATATTCTAGGCAAGTGTGTTTGTGTATGACACATGGGTTCAGAATATATTCCGGGTGATAGTAGGGTTGCATACCTTGTTCACCAGGCCTTATGCCAGATGTAGGGGTATGGCTTGCCAACACAGTCACTTGGCTGATTGACATAGGTGGACATTGTGACATATAATATGGACACCATATAGGAAAACTACAAAATCCACTCCCCAACATGTCCAGTGGTTAGACACTCCCAGCCACCTCCACACAGGCTCTGACTGACAAACAGACACCTGCCATGTCTTGGAATAGAACCCTACCTAACTAGTTTATCTCATTACAGCATTACACAGTTACAGCACGTGCTACTGGGATTACCTAGGTTATAGGAATCCCAGAGGAGTGTGACAACAGCAAGATTGCCAAAGGTGGTTATGTGAATTGTAAAGAGTGTGCATACTCTAAAAAGCATTGTTCCTTTCTCAGGCAGTCTGACAGACACACACAGTTTGCCTGTCTTGGAATAGTTTCCCTACCTAACTAGTTTATCACACTACAGCATTATGCAGTTACAGCATGCACTACAGAGATTACTGGGTTACAGATGTCCCAGAGGTGTATTTCTAGGTGGGTGACAAAAGCGGGAATGCCAAAGGTAGTTTTGTAAAGAGTGTGCATACTCTAAAAAACATTGTCACTTTCTCAGACAGCCACACACACAGTTGGCCTGACTGGGATTAGAACATCTACCAAACTAGTTTAACACACTACAGCACACGCCATGGAGATTATTGGGTTACATCAGTCCCAGAGGTGTATTCGTAGGTGGGTGACATCAGCAGGATTGCCAAAGAAGTGCATTTCAAGTGCACTGCGAGTTGTGCATGTCTGTTCCCTGCATGTACCCACTGCTTACTGTCACAAAAACACATTTACACCTGCTTAAAACTGCCTTATGCAATCCTAATTGACAGTATCAACAAGGCTGGCAGGCCTTGAACCCTGGACCATGCACACTGAAGTCACTGGATGTACCACTAAGCCATCTGGTTTATATAAATATTGCATGGAGTCTATAATGCACATCTTACTATAGGTATACCACAGTACTGAAAACAAATGGGACAGTCACTTTGTGTACATATGCACAGTACCCTTGAATATACTGTACTCTGTGAAACAACAAAGACAAGTCTACATCTGTACAACTGTCATAACTCTCTCTCTCTCTTTATATATATATATATATATATATATATATATATATATATATTTATATACACCTACGGGATGTGTACACACACACACACACACACACACACACACACACACACACACACACATATATAAATATATATATATATATATATATATATATATATTCACACTTCTGAACACCCTTTGTGACACAGAAGGGTTCCAAAGGAACTGACGTGTACACAAAACAGATGCATCTCTTGTGTTATAACATTTAAATCTTAAGCAGTTCACCAGAGAAGGGATTGTTGTTGTGTATATGGAGTTTGAGGTGGGGAATGATGGCTAATGTAATCTATCCTGGGGATTGCAGAGTTAGGGTGGGGCAATGATGGGGATGGACTTACACCCCAGTGTTCACTTATGTGTCACTGCTCGACAGTGGCACAGGAAAATAACATGCCCAACTGTAGTCATGCTTGACTGTGTATTCTTTACCATTCCTAACTGTGTAATACTTTGTAGACACCGGTCACCACAGATGGCTACCATGGTGTGCTAAAAGACATTACACATGTGTATGCCTGGATACAGGGTAGTCACACACACAAACATGCACACACTTGCCAGTATTGTGCATACATGTCTTGCCTATGTAAAGGTAACTAGTATAGTGGTATGCAGTTAGGGTATGTGCCACAAATCACATACAATTACACACTCTGATTCCACTTCTGAGCTGAGTGACATCACAGGACTGATTACTTGCAGTGGGGAGGGGGGAAGAGAGAGGTTTAACAGTTGACAAGGATAAAGGCCAGTGGAAAAGGAGGTATCTCTTTGGAATGCAGCAAAACCCACTCTCATGACAGGATGCAGACACAAATACACACACACAACCACACTCACCCATTTGCTGACACACACACACACACACATACACACACACACACACACACACACACACACACATACACACACACACACACACACACACACACACACACACACACACACGCACACACACACACACACACAGTTGCCAGTGGAGGGATCAGATCTCCTGCCTATCTACAGATCACTATTACAGTAGTGCACAGTTATGAGACACGCCACAGCAATAACACATTCCCAGTCAGCCAGACTGACCTTCTAAGATTGAGGACAACAACAGGGAGACTCACAGTCATGAAGTACATATCTGTAAACCTGTGTGTTTAAAGTAGGTGTCCATTACAACCTGTATGCACAAAAAGACACATAATCTACAGGTAGGCCTGAGAGGTATAGTTGTAGCACAACAAGAACCTAAACTGGAGTATGGCCATCTGTGGAATGGACAGCTACTATCACTATACAGGTTTACAGTGGGCATGCTCATACACCTAGTAGCAAAAGGCTGTTTGGGATGCACTCCAATTCTAACCACAGAAGGCCACAGTGTGCATGCTCATTCACTTACATGTACAGAACATGTTGTAATGGACTCCTATTGTAAACACACAGGTTTACAGCTATGTACATCTTACCTGTCAGTATATATGCGCATCATACTGGTTTACTACCTGATACCTGTATGTGGTCCGTAAATGATATATTTGTGTCTGTGCTGTGTGATACATGTACATGACATACTGACATATATATGTTAAGTATACACATTCATGCATGTATGGACATGACAGACAAATAGGTTACCTGGGACACACAGACAGATGCTGCCTACAGCATGTGTCACGCACCTTGCTGCCCTGAAAGGCATACATTGATAGCAGGTTTTGGACAGTGGCATTATACGTGAAACAGTGGCATGTGCAAGCATAATGTGTGAGCCACATTGTGTAATGGTACTGAGGTGCAGGTTTCAAGATGACCTGTCCTGGCTGTGTTAGTAGTTGTCATTATTAGCAGGACTGCTACCCTACATATATCTCACATTGTTCATATACATAATTCCTGCTGCTGTCCATCACCATACATGAGGCATTTGCTACAAAGCACATTACTGCCACTCACAATGATGTCATAGTATGAGTGGTAACTGCTAGACCAAAACAATGAACCAATGTCCCGCTGTTATTATGAGGTTGTCCAGTGTCTGTCATTCCAGGCTGTCATGACTGAATGACAAGCCTTCATCACAGAGCACATGCATCCATGTTTCACGTGTGTGTGGATAATACCTAGGTCGCATTTACCCATATAACCACATTCCAAGGCAAATGTCCTACACCCAGAAGTAACACCCTGACACCTACAAGACAATTGCATTGGATGCTTATGCTAACCAGTGCTGAATGTGTGGCTTTAGTAATCCATTTGCTCAGTGTAGAACCTAAAATGGGGAATACTGACATCTGTGCAGTGAGGAACACCTGGCTGAAGGCTCTGTAGTGCACAATTGCACTACCACCATATAACTCAGATCCAGACATGTGGGCCATAACAGTGGTATGGACCATTCCAGGTGGTGGTGTACACATATTCATAAAGGCTACTCACATGTAAAGACCACTACTCCAACATAACGCATCACAGATGACTCAGGTACAGGTGACAGTGGGAAATACTGCATTCTAGGTTGTATCCTCATATACATCCACCACCTTGTCCCCAGACTACCAACACACATCCATATGTGGTATGACATAGTATGGTAGACCACCAGATAACCCTAGATTGGTGGACTGTACCTAGGCCTACATCAACTGTGAAAAGTACCCATGTACAGACACAGTTGCAAAATGTGTTATGCAATGCAATAATACCACTGTTTGTAACCAGCTCAGTTGTACACATACCAGGGTCACTCGGATGTTGTCAGCATTAACAAGGTCGACTGTTGCTGTACACCAGTAAACAACACCCTCATTGTTGGATATGTCCTAACTGTACTTGCCCTGGTTATGTACACCCCACACTCATACAACATAAATGACATTATTATAGCTTTCATTATCCTTTCTACATAAAGGTGGCTACAGTCATTACACACATACACATGGCAGATAGCATGCTAACAGTACATATAGTTTTATATCTGCATTAACAGAGGTAATATTCCCTTTCTACTGGTCACCCATGGCACCTATCATATCATACAACACCCCATGTGTCATGTGTGTTATTAGACATGTCCACCTAATGCAATGCCTACAAACATACCCAAATAACAGGATTATAGGACCTACACAATACCTGCATTGACAGACTTAGGGAAATCCAGCTTTGCTCTGTATGTTCCTGTGTAGTCACAGGTGATATGAAAATGACATGTACAGCCATGTCTGGCCACAGCTCTTACATATACCCCATGTCAACAATTGCAAGCCATGCATGTTGTGTGCTGTCTGGATACTAGCCTTAGTACCACAATAGCCAGTATTTGCTGGGGTGAGATGTTTGCAAGCCACAGACCTTGTACATGCTTGAATGAGTGTACTGCCTAGCTCTAACAGCAGAGCACATTGCTTGCACTCTTCCAGTAAACATGAGGTGTGTGTGGCAAATATGATGTGCTCAATGTTGACCATTACAGTGCCCTGGCTTCACCATGGCACTGTCAAGTAATAGTTTGGAGGAGCATGACATGGAATAATGCTGTATGTGTCTCGCTGATATGTGCTGTTGTCATATATGTACACTTGGCTACTCGGTGAAGGTGGTTGTGTCCTACCAGTACAAGAATACAACATCCATTATGGTGTAATGCTCGGCTATGTTTCACACATGGCATGGGGAAGGTGTGTAATGTATCTTCTTGACCTGCTAGTGCACTTACTAATGTAGACCGCATATGTGTACATGTATTGATGTTTGTGTATATTCCATATGTGTACAGTATCTGATGACTGAAGGCGACTGTTGTCTTAGTACATTATGCAGTAGCAATACAGCCTCAACATTGCCAACTATGTACGGTGATATGATCTAAGTACAGTAAGCCGTACATGAGGTATGGACAGATGTTTGGACATAACTACTAAGTAGTGGGGGGCTTCTTTGCAGATGAATGATTACTGAGGACAGCTCACTGGTGTATTACAACTATTCCTACAATAACCTGTGTAACTGCTAAGGTCAGGTTTTGTTAATTGAAGTGGAAGACAGACAATGTAGAATGCTGTAAGGGTGACACTGAAGGCAAACCTCATGACACCTGTAACAGTAATACCTCCCCTGTGCATATACTGTGCACATATCAGCACAGTTGGCAAAGGAAAGAGTCAGTAAACTTTGTACCAGATGCGATAGTGCTGTACTTCTGTAATACCTGTCATGAGATAGGCAGGATTTTGGTCAAGATCAATATGCTGTTAGTCTTGTTACACATGATACATACTGTCAAAGTACAAAATGCATTCTAAAACTATAATACATGGTATGTCTGCTGCCTGTCAACACTACTCAACAATATTAATCTACAATTGTCTACCTAGTATGTTCACCCTGTACATCAGACCATATAAGCATGTCCCTGCACCGATGGTGTGGATGACAGGGATGCAGCACAGACATCATCATATGCACAGGATGATAATGTTTGCCAGAGGCCTAGGCTGCACCATTGGATGACATCATGTGTGTGTGTGTTAGGGCCTGTGATATCATTGGGCATGTGTGAATGTTATGCATGTGTGTGTGTTGACGTGCCTTACATTTGTTACCGGTGTGTGTGTATGCATGCACACAGGTCTGGCATGTGGCTGGCCTACACGGGGGTATTATTGACAGCTGCAGACTGTACAAGGTAGGTTTCACAGTTCATGGTGTCTGGCCATGGCCATGTGACCTGCGCCTGCCAGCAGTTGCACGGGCACTACTAGGCAGTGGTCCAGATTGGGTACTGTCTGATGACACATGTCCACTGGAATTGTGTCCCTGTTGGGACCATCCAGGACCATGTGCACATGGCCTGCTGTGTCGTGGCATGGACTGCATGGCACCAGCTGCACTGCTGCTGGTACCACCACTATGGGAGTAGGCATGTGCAGTAGTATGTTCACGTAGACCTTTATCAGGTGATGTAGCTGACCTACCTCCACGTGCCCGATGCCTCACTCCCACCAGATGTTCCAGCACGGACATTCCACGCTCGAGGATTGACATGCTATGGTCAAGAACTCCAACCATGTCACCCAATCGTCTATCCAAAACATCTGCATGATGATGGTGAGCATTTGCAAGTGCCTGGATGTTGTCAGTTAATGAACGGACAGTAGCCCTCTGATGCCTCAGACCTTCTCTGGCATGCCATTCAGCATGTGCCTGTGCCTTCATTACAGCCCGAAACATGCGTCTGGTGACTCCAGCTGATTTGCTTTGTCTCACAGGAGCATGTTGGCCAGTGGTCCTCCTACGAGCAACGCTGGGCACATGACTGTGTGGGACATCACCAGTCAGTTGACTGGGATCATGGTGTGCAGGCACATCTTCCATAGTCTCCACACTTTCCTGATGTTCATCGTGTTTCACTGCTGCAGTCATTACATTTGGGTTATCCTGCCATCAGGCAGTCCCGCAGTCTGCCAGAGTTCCAAAGTCTTGGTCCGGCGTTGGTTGCTGTCGCTTCTTCCCTGATGTCAGTGCGCCAGGGGTATATATGATGCTGCTGACGCCATTTTCTTCAGTCATTCGTGCCGCGTAGTGCCCGAAGCAAAAGCAGTTCGCAAGTGCCGGTCAGCCGACTTCTGAGATTTCAAATTTGATTTCAGATCAGAAGTCTTCAATAAAGCTAAGTACTCTGTTGGGGAGACTTTTTCTTGCCTCAGACCAATTTCAGTAAAAGTTAATAACTGTATTTCTTGTGGGAAGCAAATACCTCATAAGGATTTTCATTCATACTGTATTCCATGCCGTGGCCCAGATCACGACGTCACTAGTTGTCAGTTTTGTGCTAGATTTAACAAATGCACTATTAAAATTCGGTTTGATTTTGCACACCATTATGTTGGACGAAGGTTTAATTATACCATGTCGTCAGAACAACCGATGACTGGAATTCACAAAAAATGCAAAGATAAGGATAAGGACAGGCATCCAAGGCCCAAAACTGATGACGAAGCCTCTTCTAGGCCAGTCGCCGGTTCGCCTGCTCTCAGTGAGGCACTCTTGTGGAGTTGCCTAGGCCTCTGGATACTCAAGGTATTGGGCCGACGGAGACTAACCCTTCAGATGGGTCCAGAGCTGCTGAGCAGGCTTCGGCTTCTGAGGGTGTTTTCAGACCTACTCAACTTACCATTGCATCTACAGCCAAGTCTAAAGCAACTTTAAAGACAAAAAAGCAAGTACAGCATTCACCTGGACAGGCCTCCATGCCTAAAAAGCAGATGCTCAAAATGGCCAAAGACTTAATTACTCTGATCAGGGGTACTCACCCCCTTCCTGATAAAAGGCCTAGGCAGGATACAGACTATGATTCTTCTGACCAGATTTCTGTATATTCTGACTCCTCTTCAGACCAGGGATATTACTTACCCCCCTATGAGGACTCTGATGCTGAAGAATCTATTCCTTCAGCCTCTCCTCCTGAGGATTACTCTTTTGGGGAAACTTTGCACACCATGAAGGAGTATTTCCACTGGGAAGGCCAGGATTATTCAGAGTCCAAGAAAAGGCTCAGAGTTTTTCTTTTATTGCCTCAACACAGGCCCTTTGCTATTTCGCCAGTGTTTGATATTGTGGACGATGTGTTCTCTGAATCCAGTTTAAATCCAGATTCTTTACCCCCTGCTCCAGTCAAGCCAGACAGGTACTACAGAGTCCCTGACTCACACAAATGTCTTTATAAAAACCCTGCTGCTGACCCAGAAACTATTTCCCAGGGTCCTAAAGGGGTAAAGGCCTCCACAGCCAAAAATCCAGTTCCATCGGACAGGGATTCCAGAGCATTAGACAGATGGGGGAAGAAAGTTTACACCTCTGCAACTTTAGCAGTGAGGGCTTTAAACTACCAATTTCACATGCTTAAATATCAACAATATTTACTGTCTCAGTTAAAACAGAAAATGAGTACAAGTGCAGAACAACCTGATTTTAAGGAAATGCAGGATTTATTGCATGCAGCTGAACAAATGGGAAAACATAATTTGCAATGTGGTTTTGATTCATTAGAAGCTTCTTGTAGAGCAGCAGTTACAGGATCTGTGATTCGAAGGCATGCTTGGTTAAAGGAACAAACCTTACCAGATCATGTCAAGGTGAAATTATTAGATGCTCCTTTACAGCAAGATATTTTATTTGGTGTTAAAGCTGAGGAGGTTTTAAAGAATATGGAGGATAACGCAAAATCTATGCAAACAGTGAAGGATTTCTTACAGGTACAGCCACCAAGATTTAGCAGAAATTTGCCTACAAAAAAATTGGTCCTTTCCAGTGTCAGGCAGGCCACAAAGAGGCAGATACAGATGCCCAAGAGGCAGATCTCAGCCCCAAGCATCTTACAGACCACAACAGTGGGACGCTTCAACACCCAAAGGAGGTGAGGACAAGTCACAACCTTACAGGAAACAATCTCAATGACTTTCCCCTACCAATACCAAACTCTACCCTGTTGACAGCTCCCTTAGAGGGGAAACTAGCACTTTTTTCACAAAACTGGCAAACAACCACCCAGGACAAATGAGTGCTGAATACTGTGTCTCAAGGTTACAGGTTCCACTTTCACACTTTACCAAGGTTAAAAAGAATGCCAGACCTGCCACAAAATCAATCGGCAGAGGCACAAAAACAAGTTACAGCCCTCATGGACATGAGAGCTATTCAAAATGTACCTCAGCAGGAACAAGGACAAGGTTTTTACTCAAGACTCTTCCTGGTACCCAGAAAGGACAAAGCCTGGAGACCCATTCTAGACCTTTCCACTCTAAATACTTACCTGGATGTTCCGAAGTTCAAAATGTTGACACTACAGCAGCTCCTTCCCATGTTGGGCAAGAAAGCTTGGCTTGTTACTTTGGACCTCAAAGAGGCATACCTGCATGTTCCTATCAGACAAAATTGTAGAAGATTCCTCAGATTCATAGCTGGTTCAATGCATTACCAATTCTATGAACTGCCCTTTGGCTTATCTACTGCACCCAGGGTCTTCACTAAGTGCCTGGCACCAGTAATTGCATTTTGCAGACAAAAAAGAATTCAAATATATCCATACCTGGATGACTGCCTGATTCAAGCAGAGAGCAAGGACATTCTTCTAAAGCATCTGGCATTTGTAAAAAAGTTATTAAGTTGCCTAGGGTACACAGTAAATGAAAAGAAATCAAAACTAATGCCCTCACAAGAGATAATATTCCTGGGTGCCAGCTTAAATACAATGCCCACATGGCTTATCTCATGCCAGACAAACAAGGACAACTGACTCAATATTTTCAGTTGATGGCAACAAAGTCCCAACTCCGTGCAAGAAAAATTCTGCAGGCCTTGAGATTCATGGCATCCTGCATACTTCTAATTCCATATGCCAGACTGCATATGAGGACATTACAATGGTACCTAAAAAGTGTTTGGACTCAACACTCACACAGCTTGGAAATGGAAATACCACTAATCCCCTGCCTGCAACAGGAGTTTCAATGGTGGGCACAGGCATGTCACCTCAACAAGGGTCAGCCTTTCACTCTACCCACAGCCAGGCAGGCTCTAACAACAGATGCTTCGGATTATGCCTGGGGAGCACACATGGCAGGAAAATGTATTCAGGGCAAATGGACCACAGACCAGCTGCATCTACACATCAATCAAAAAGAGACGTTGGCTGTACAAAATGCCCTAACAGCTTTCAAGGACCTTCTGCATCCAGGACAATTACTTTTAAAGACAGACAACACCACAGTAATGTGGTACATAAACAAGCAAGGGGGCACTCATTCTTACCCCCTATGCAGACAAGCCATGACCTTGTGGAACACAGCTCTAACTTATCAAGTTCATCTGCAAGCACAATTCCTGCCAGGAAAGAAAAATACTCTGGCAGACGAACTAAGCAGAAACATCATGGATCCTCACGAGTGGAAATTAAATCCACAAGTTTTCAGCATGATAATGCAAACATGGGGGTGCCCGGACATAGATCTCTTTGCCTCCCCACTGAACTGCCAACTACAAAAATTCTGCACAAGGACTTATCACACACAAACATGGAAAGTGGATGCTCTTTTGTTCAGCTGGAAAGGCCTACACATTTATGCCTTCCCTCCTCTGCCTCTCCTTTTGAAGGTTCTCCTAAAAGCCAGACAAGAAAAAACACAGATGATTCTGATTGCTCCAGACTGGCCACGCCAACATTGGTACCCAATCTTAAAGAACTTAGCTCAAGGCCCACCTTGGATTTTGCCTCAAATTCCACACCTTCTGACTTCATAAAACAATCAGATCCTGCACAGTCAGCTCAAAACCTTATCCCTGGCTGCATGGCAGATTCATTAGCCAAACAGGCAACACCTCTCTCTAAAGCTGTTATGGATGTCATTTTGGAGGCCAGGAGGCCTAGCACCAGGAAATCTTATTCAGAAAAGTGGAAGAGATTCTGTGCCTGAAACCAGGTTCAAAGCCTTGACCCTATTGTCCCTAACATTCCTCAGATACTACAATATTTAACTGAGATGCTGGACAAAGGGCTATCCTTCTCATCCATTAAGATCCATGCTTCTGCCATCTCTGCTCATTACAACACAGATCCTCCTATTTTCTCTCATCTGTTACTAAAGCAGTACCTCAGAGGGGCTAAAAACATAAGATCACCCTGGAGAGCACCAGCACCTACTTGGGACCTCAACTTTGTCTTGGAAAAACTCACTTTACCTCCTTTTGAGCCAGCCAATACAGCAGGAATAAAATATATATAATGGAAAACTGCTCTGCTACTGGCAATAACCTCAGCACGAAGAGTCTCAGAACTACAGGCACTAATGGCAGTGGAGCCCTTCATCATTTTTCACCAAGACAGGGTTTCCTTAAGAACAAACCCTTCATTTATGGCTAAGGTGGTATCGAGTGTGGCTCTTAACTAAACTATTCACTTGCCAACATTTTATCCAAGTCCCCAGAATAAAGGGGATATAATTCTACATTCCTTGGACATACACAGACAATTACAATTCTACTTGGACAAAACAAAAGCTTTCAGGAAAACTGAGCAACTGTTTGTATCCCATGCTGCAAGATCAGGGAAAGGCTATTTCAAAACAGACCATTTCAAAGTGGATAGGACACTGTATCCGGTTCTGTTACACACAGCATGGGAAGCCTGTACCATCTAACATTAGACCACATTCTACTAGGGCAACTGCAACTTCTACTGCCTATCTTAGCGGAGTACCTACCAAGGACATTTTGGAAGCTGCATCTTGGAGCTCAGTGCACACCTTTACCAAGCATTACCACTTGCCTCTTTACTCCAGATCCAGAGCAGGCTTTGCCACTGCAGTGCTGCAGAGCCTCATAAGCCACACCAAATCCTCTCTAGAACCAATCCACCCTGACTCAGCTTTGGGATTCAACCCAAGTGTAATGACTGCAGCAGTGAAACATGAAGAACATAGTACAGTTTTGTACCTACCATAAATGTAGATGTTCGAGTGTCTTCACTGCTGCAGTCCAGGTTACCCTCCCTCCATCCCCTCTTTCTTAGCTAGGACTTAGCTACACTTTTCTACCTTATACTACCTATGTGGTGTATTTGCTGGTAGCTGAACCTTTTGGTTTTATTTGTCATGTATGCTTTATTAGCAATATGTATTGCCTACCTATTTGGGGGCACCTGACATCTGGGGCAAGAAAAACTGAAGAGAATGGCGTTGGCTGCATCTTATATACCCCTGGCACACTGACGTCAGGGAAGAGGTGACAGCAACCGACGCCCGACTAAGAATGAAACTCTGGCCGACTGCGGGACTGCCTGACGGCAGGATAACCCAAGTGTAATGACTGCAGCAGTGAAGACACTCGAACATCTACATTTATGGTAGGTACAAAACTATACTTTTCATGCTACCACCTGCCAACTTTCCTTCCTCTATAGCCAGTGGTGATGGAGTATGTGTAGGCAGGGGAACTGTGTGCGAGGATGAGTGGGAGACAGATGGAATGGCAACCAATGGCACAGATTCAACCCCTGACAACCCTGCCTGTGCCTCAATCATACTATCATCATCACTGCTAGAGTCTGTGAGGACACTAACATCAGGTGGACTGCAGGGGGGCAACGCACCTACATCAACACCTGTGAGGGGAAGACAAGAACTGTACATTGCAAGTTATACCAGACACACAAACAGAGACACACACAGACAGACAGAGACACAGACACACAGACAGACAGAGACACACATAAAGAGACACACGCAGACACACAGACAGACAGACAGAGACACACAGACAGAGACACAGACAGACACACAGACAGACACACAGACACAGAGAGACACAGACAGACACACAGACGCACACACTACATGCAGGTTATATGGCAGGTGGCACTCAGCTTAGACAATTATAGTTTCCACTTAGACAATTATAGTGGTAGTTAACATACATCCCTGAGTTGTACACAACAGCATGCATGCGTTATAGCAGACGGCATGCACCTTACACAATTATAGTGGTGGTTAGCATACATACCTGTATTGCACCATTTGTGTTAGTAGCCTATGCCCCATACCTGCAACACAATGCATACACTTTGCACCATTGCACCGCACTGCCATGGTGTGTGCAACATACACCACATGTTAACAGACCACCGCTGACCTTTGTACATCTGCCACTGATGCTTTTTGTTGGCCACCACCCCTATGTGTGAGGACATGAGCAGCAGTGTATGTCGACTGCGTACTATGTTTGCCTGAGCCCTAGCTTGCATATCTCCCCCAAAACCGTGTATGTCTGTTCAACATTATTCCGGCTACCCCTGAGCTGAGTCTAGACATTGTGCATGTGGCTATACACACATGTTTAACATGGCTGTCCCTACTTTGCAATGGTGCCACAGACCAGCACAGGTTTACAGTACACCAGCCTGCTGTGTGGTGTATGACCTTGCCAATCTCATGTAGTATGATATGTCTTCTGCTGACATGTTGAATGACATGCATACATGTGTAACACAATGGTGTCCTTTCCAATCTACAGTACGGTAATGGTGTCCCAATGCAGGGACGTGTTATACTAACATGGACCTTCAGCTGATGCAATGTTGTCTGTCCACCCTACAAATATGCAGGGACATAATGCACATTGAGCTGAGGTGCATAGCCATTGCAGGGCATCATGTGGCTTCACAATTGCTATACAGTGTGAGCTACTGACACAGTTCATAGCCATGACTATGTTCACATGCAATACATATCTAATGTGGAATGTGACCCACATCACTGAAGTGTATACACACTAAACCCTAATGTGGAATGTGTGACAGAGGTCACAGAAGGGTATGCAGATGACACCCCTGCACATCTGCAACCATATTACTGATGCCTGGCAACTATGTCCATACATGGCTAACTTAGCAGTACACTATGTCCCACATGCCATCTGTGTACCTCACACACATGAGGAGCAGGCATGACAGTGATGTCTGACACCAGCAAGGTGAATGTACTGTATATGTGGCCTGATGTGGCTGTATGTGTATGTTGTGCAACACATGTATATATTTGGATACTGTATAGGTGAATGCTTTCATGCCGTGACACTCTAGATGTTCAAGACATGTTATATGGTGGTTTCATATGCCTACACAAGCTGTGCACAGGCCTGTATGATGTTTAGTGTTTCACATCTACAATATCACTATTACACAAAGGCCATAGATGTATTGTGTTGAGCCAATGTAAAGCAGGGTGTACATACATGTACATCACTTCTACTGTGTGTGTTGCTTCATGTCTCTGGCCATCCTCCATTGCCATGTGTACACATGTTCTGTCCAATGGTTGTGATGGCATCTTATTTCACATGTCAGTGTTATCCCATATGACATACACCCATAGATGTCATATGCTCCACTGAGGACAGGGTTATGCAGACAAAGGGTGGTATATACGGGATGTGAGACATGTTTTGCAGGATAGATGAGCAGTGTTGCAGTCATCCCACTACATGTCATGGTCATGTCAGATAGCATATGACATTGTGTGACATTCATAGCAAGGGTATAATTCACAAGAGTATATCCTGTGGGCCATTCACACTCTAGCTCCAACACATTTAGAGTGTGTGCACACATATGCTCTCTGTAAGGTTCTGTTCATATTCCCAATATGTGCAATGCTGATATGTAGTACCTGTCCCTACAGTGAAGCACACCTCCACCATTGTATTCACTGTTGTCCACACATCTGGCAATGACAGTTTGGAAGGTTTAGTGTAGCTGTTTCATATAGTCTTCAATTGTATCACATGAGTAAACACTGTGATACATTGCAGGTCTGACCAGTGTCCATTAACAGGACCACCACACATTATGTGTACGTGTGTTATGGCAGATAACATGCAATTAATATGTTCCATGCATTATCAAGCCTGGTAAATAATAATGATCTCACCTGACACAGGCTGCTGTCACTGAAAAATGCCAGAGGTACCTAAACAGGAGTGTCACAGCAGTAAGCTCATTATCCACACCTGTGTGATAGCTACAGTGTGCAATGTCCATGTTAGCACATAAGCCAGTACAAAACACTATACTATGGAGTATGCACATCTGTGCATACATAGAGTAGCAGACTATAGTATGTGGCATGTGTGCATACATGCCTTGCATATGATGTTACATTACATATTGTACAGTAACACTTGTAACTATGTGAAATATAGTTGTGTTATATTTACAGTAGTGACTTAGCAGGCAACTGCAGGCTCGGTGGTTGAGAGACACCCACCTCCACAATACCAGCTAAAGCTTGTGGATGGAGGTCTGCAGGTGTCCCCAGGTTGGCCAGTAGCTCCTTGGTATGTGTGAGTGGGGCCTGGGTGAGTGGCCCCCCACCTGTTGCACCATGTTCCCTGGTGAATGCATTAGCATGCTGTTTCACCCATCTTATGAGGTCAGTGCAGTGTTGGTGCACCTGCTAATAGGTGCGATTGTGATCACAAACATCATTTAATTTCCTGCAGAGTTCCTCCCACAGGGCATCCCACTGCTGTGCATCCTGTGGCACATGGCTGAAGAGTTTTGTATGGTTTTTGAGGAGGTATGGGATGAGGACCTCATCCTCCTAGTGGCTGTATGCTGGCAGTCTGGTACATGGCATACCTGGAGGACATAATGATGGAGACAGGTCACAGTAACTCACAGAGAAGTACAGAAGTACAGCTGAGCATACATGTATATCATATTTATTAAGATTACAAATACGTATTTGCAAATCTACATGATACTAACACCACTGATATATATAAGTCACACACATTTGACACTTACTAGTGATGTGATATGATGTTATCACCATACATGTGTTTATCATATGATGATATTGCTCATACACCATATGGATGTTGTCTTGACGTGGGCATGTCTGTTTGCCTGTACTGGTATCTTTACCTATCAGCACATGCCTGGATGTGTTCACATTAATGCAGTCAACCTTAATGCTGTGTATATGTCAGATATATAGTCATACATATCCGTTTGGGACATGATCTCTGACCCTGCAAACTTGCAAGCATGTATGTGTTTTGCCATATACATCTACATGGCACTGCACAGCTGTGTAGCATCCTGACATATATTGCCTGTGTTGCATGTGTAACACATGGGACAATAGCTAGCCTAATGGCATTTGCAGGGTTGGATATCAACTATCAACTATAGCATGTATGGTCATAGTGATCCAGTAGGCTATATGCCCTGGGCCATTTATGAGCCTAGGCAGTCAGGTTACCTAGCTGTAGGCAACAGACAAGTAAGTTTCAGTGGCCAGTTCAAGCAGTGCCACTGAACTGATCCACAGGGTTACTGATATATCTGGCATGCAGTCATCACATCAAGTCACAGAGAGGGGTGATGTGCAGCTTCACTGGACAGAGATGCATAGTATGGCAAGAGTATGTTAAGTGTATGGGGCAGAGATCTGTCAGACATGTTGTGAACCTTGTACTAGAAAGGTGGATGTCCATGAAGTATGTATTTATTTGGGATCGGGATGTGTTAAGTGTAGCATGTCCAACACCTCTGGGTTGGACATGGCTTTATTCAGGGTAGGCTGCATGCTGCATAGTAAAGCTAGAGATTGGGAAGGGCAGTGTAAGCCATCTACACATGGGCAATAACCCTTAAAGGAAATATGTGCTCTATTATGGGTCACATGGGTGTTGAGTATGGCTGGGCAATTATCTCTATATTCCTGGATGGCGCCCTGTCAAGATTAGGGGTGCCACATATGACTACTTTTCTGGTGTGATGAAGTAACTATCAAAGGCAAGGGTACTGTCCAGCTGCATCCCATACACACAGTTGCCATTATGTTGACCACTGCCTATGTGGTAGTTCATGGGGACAGGGTTTGTAACATAGGGATGACAATGCAATACTTAGCTGTCAGATTGTGGCCATACATCACACACCACACATCTGACACACTATGGCCCTTCTGTATGTTGAACGCAGCACACATTGAGTCGACTATTGCTCCTAGTTCATAGTCATTTGCAAACATCAATAGGCTGATGCCTTCTGTGTTAGTCTGAGTGGTATAGATAACAAGGGGAGGGGTACCAGGAATGAACCCTGTATTACTGTGGCTGGCACTGGTTTGATGTGAGTGTTTTAGTCAGACACCTTCAGTAGTCTTGGTTCTGCTAGCAGTCCAGTTACCAACTACTCCTGTGACATAGGAATATGCACCTAGTTTACTGAGTGTAGCTGGAACACAGTATGGGTGATGGTGTCCTATGACCTGGCAAGGTCATGATATGCAGTGTGAATCAACCCTACTGTCATCTACATCTGTACCGAATACATCAAATACGTGCATCACGGTTGATGGCTTTACAGACCAGACTCAGCAGGGTAGTTGTACACTATTTCCCATTATCAGCGGTGTCTCCCCCTTTGTGGGGTGTTATAACTATTGCTGTGCACCATTTGGTGTGTACACAGCCTGACATGGAGCTATGATTGAAGACTAGTGGTTCAGGCTCGCAGCAATAGGTTTATTCAGGTAAAGTGCTTTTCGTCTCTCACACAATACACGGAGACTTCTTCAGACCAATAAAAAACACTAACAAGTAATAGAACTTCACTTTTAAAATGTTCAACATTAACAAACAACCAATTAGCGTTCATTTTAAATGTGATGCAGCAAGCTCATTAAACCAAAATATTCAAAGACACATAGCAAATGTAAAAACCTTATCGTAAAATTGAGCTTTGGTAATGCTTCACATACTACAAATTCATAAATAAATTATTACATTCTACAAATATACAAAGAACACAATGTGCCATTATAAAATGAAATTATGTTCATAAAAAAAAATATATATATATATATATATCTATATATATGAAAAACTGTATATATATATATATATATATATATATATATATATATATATATATATATAATTTAACCCTGTCACAGCAACAAATAAATACAACAAATATAAGGAAAAAACATTGTAATTACTGTAGGCTTATTGCCACTGGTTCTAATTTTACCATTGGGGGGGGGGCGAGATTTTAAGGTACAAGGTAGATTTAATTGTGAATCAAGGGCTGTGGTATACCTGGCTGTCTGTCAGTTACACCCAGCCTTCTACGGTGGAAAGACTGATAGAAGGCTTTGTGACAGGGTATATGAGCATATCTATAAAATTAGGAAAAGGAGCGTGAATAATGCCCTGGCTAGACACTGTAATGAGAACCCTGATCACAGTTTTACTTTTAGAGTAATTGACCAAGTTACTGTTGCTCATAAGGGTGGTCCATTTCAATTAATTTAGGCAAAAAGGGAATTAATTTGGCAACTTAGGTTGAATTCTTATAGTGCCCCTGGATTAAATGAAATTACCTGCCTTGCATGTATTTTAAAATTGAGGAGCTTGGTGAGGCAGCAAATAAATAAATAAATAAATAAAATTAATTAAAAAAAATGTTTTCCTTATATTTGTTGTATTTATTTGTGGTTGTGACAGGTTTAAATTATTTATATATATATATATATATATTATTAACATCATTTCATTTTATAATGTCACATTGTGTTATTTGTATATTTGTAGAATGTAATAATTTATTTATGAATTTGTAGTACGCGAAGCATTAGCTAAGCTGAATTTTACAATAAGGTTTTTACATTTGCCATGTGTCTTTCAATTTTTTGGTTTAATGAGCTTGCTGCATCACAGTCAAAACGATTGCTGATTGGTTGTTAATATGGAACATTTTAAAAGTGAAGTTCTATTACTTGTTAGTGTTTTTTATTGGTCTGAAGAAGTCTCCATGTATTGTGTGGGAGACGAAAAGCGCTTTACCTGAATAAACCTATTGCTGCGAGCCTGAACCACTGGTCCTCTTTGCTTTTAAGTTTGTTTGTTTTTCCGTTCAGCAATGGAGCTATGATTGAACATGATGTGTATGTGGATAGCTGAATGTTCTTACATTTGTGTAGGATACACCCTGGGATGTTGACAGGTCCCATGAAAGCTGTATGTATGGCTTTAGAGAGTGCAGCTTGTACCTACATAGTCGTTATTATAGGAGCCCTGTAGTGTACATGGATATATTACTAAGTGTACCTGTTTGGGGGGGGGTGGGAGTGGGCTTAGGTTCTCCAAGACCCTATCTGGATGAACGGGTGCTATTTCTGTAGGTGCAGTACTTCCCATGCCATAGTGCTGTGCAGCACGGCAGGTCTTGTCGTTGCCATTATGATTAATGACACAGCTATAGAATGCTCTGTGCTTGACCTCATAATATGTGGCTGAATAGTTTCACAGTAGCTTTGTGTGGTTTTATATGGTGCATCTGCATCTTACTGAGGCTGACCAGGGATCACCTACACTCATGTGTGTTTACTCTTGCAACAGTTACTACCTTCTGTGGTACAGTTTAAAGCATGATACCACCAGTTTGCCTTCTTGTTTGTGTTGGGTTGAATCCTGGTTCTGTTTCAATGGCACAATCACTGCACGTATGTGGTTTCGTACGATTCATTTGTATAGGATTCAGCATTTGCACATGCATTGTCCATCTGCATGGCTGCCATGACAGTCACCACTCTGCTCTTAGGAAACATAACATTGGCATTGGAGACCAACAATGTGTAGCATACTGTTAGCCCTGTTTGTGTGACTACTGTGATCCAGGTCAGTGGGGTCAATGGAATCCAACATGCATTGAGCGCAGGTGTTGGTACATGAGGAGTCTGCCCAGTTCACAATGGAATAGTTGAGAGCAGCCATTATTATGGTTCTGTCTCAGACCTAATCTTCCCCGTTACAGCACATTATGATAGTTGGGAAATCCGTGTCCTGGTGGGTGATCTGTCTCAAGGTGCAATTTGAATTCCACTTTGGCACAAAGTTAGTTGCTCAACATAATGCATCAGAAGTTATGCAAGTGCAACTAGCGTGGGGGTGTACATATCCTTCAGGAATATGGACACACCTGTGGCCTGTATGTTCCAATAAAGGATAATGGGCAAGAGGTGAGGTATGTGTTATAACATGGTCATGCAGGTATGCTCCTGGAGAGTAGAAAGATGTCTCAGCCACTGCACAGATATGTTCTCCATGTTAGGGATTGACATATGTGTGTCCGTATAGTGTTTCTGACATGTATCATTGTGTAGGGAGACCTGCAGTTTATTTCTTGGCTGTCCCTGTAACAGCAGTAGACCTTCACTTGAACTGTGCATGATGAAGGCACTATAGGGGAAGCATGAGCCCTAGGCAGTATCCAGATTCTCAGGGATAACAGGTGCAGGCCCTGTCTGTCAAAGCATCATGGTCTGTCAACCATGTTATCCCAGGCAGACAGATACTGGATACCCTTTGACTTGCACCACTACACTAGACATTTGTGGAATACAGTTCTTTTATCACTGTAGTGTAGTATCATTCTGGCCAATGGCAGAATGCTACTCAGGCCTTGGGACATACCTGTATGGGCTACAAGACCTGACAGCTCCTACATGTATTTCCATGCAGTCCAGGCTACTGCATCACAAGTCCTGCACATCAACATTGAATATGCCAGAGCCATGTTTTATAGTTCAAAAGGTGGTCTGAGTGTATGGGTATGTGGCTAATCATGGCAGACAGGCAGCTGACAGTATGTATGCCCTCATATAGGTTGTTGTGTAACATAGTACTAGAGGTTGCATTCACAAATGAGTACTGTTGGGCATGTTTCCAGCCACGTCTTCTGAGGTGTGGCACACTTATGCAAACTATGTCATGCAGTTTGTGTATTTTGGTGTCTGTCTCTTCCAGCTTGGGGGGGGGGGGGTCACTTGTTTGGCCAGATACTTAGAAGTGTCTGTGAATGTGTGTGATTTCTGGTAGTGTGTGTGGGTGTCCTTATTGTGTTCTGGTAAGGGTATGTGGTGGTTGTGTTGATGAGCTGCATGTGTTAACTTACACCTCATGACTGTCCAGTCAAGTCATGGCTGTAGAATGGGTTGCCTTCCAGGTTACCTCTGTAGCTGCATCCCAAACAATGTGTGGGGCATGGTGTTAGGTGGGTTTGGCAGTGTACATGGCATAGAGATTACATTCCCCCAGGATGGCCACATACACAAAGCTGACATTAGTAAACACCAGTAGCTGATTAGTGGACATGCCTGTATGAGCATTCAGTACTACAACTACTAAGTACTGTATTTAGTTTGCATATTGCTTATGAAGATGTTTTAGATAGTGATGCTCACATGCAAATATTTGTGTTATGGACGTGACAACACTGGCTATTATGGAAACATTGTAGCTACCTTTAGCAGTTATCCTCCTCTGAGGAGCACATCACATCCCGTTAGTTGATTACAGATGACGCAAGTGTCTACAGGTCTGTTTCCTTCTCTGGGTATATACTCACATATCCACCAGGACCATGAGCTCTCGTGGGCACAGACACCAACTCTTCAAACAGAGTCATGTATCAATAGACTCTGATGCCACTATCAACATGATCAGGATATAATCAGATAGTTCATAGGTTCATAGGTTGGTACTAGGCTATCGGCTTTAGGGCCTATGCAAGCCTAGCCATAACAATTTCCTGGATATTTCTTGGCACAATATATACTTCTCTGGACCCCTGTCTAGCAGGGAGACTGACATGATCCACGGGGTGAATTTCCTATCTCCCATCCAATAATCAAGGTTCCTTTTGAAGAGGGCCAATGAGGTGTTCTGCTTAACATGTATGGGCAGTCTATTCCAGAGTTTGGGGAGTCTCTGGGTCAGGAACCTATCCCTCCAGCATGTTTTGTTCATTGTGATGACAAGGTTAAGATCCCTTGATCGTGTGGCTCTGAGGGATTGGGATTTCTTTAAGAGGAGCATGTCCAACAGCTCAGGGTTTGACATGGCCTTGTATGTTAAGCAGAGATCACCTCTGAGTCGACGATATGACACAGAGCATAGCTGGAGTTTTTTTAGACGGTCAGCATATGGCATCTGCTTTAGGCCTGTAATTCTTTTATTGAGGTATTTCTGTGGCCTTTCCAGCTGTTGCAGATGTCTTGTGAGGTACATACCAAATGGGGCATTATACTCTATAATGGCTCTAATGAGGGATGAGTACAGTGAGACAATGACCTCCTTTGTTGTGGATGAAAAGCCCTTAGTGATGAGGTGTGCCGCATAGAAGGATTTCCTGACTGTTGTGGTGATGTGGTTATCGAAAGTGAGACCATTGTCCACCTGTGTCCCTAAGTCTCTCATCACACTTTCAATGTTTAGTGTCCTGCCCCCTATGTGGTAATTCATGGGTACATGTTTTTTTTCCAAAGGGGATAACTATACATTTCTTGGCATTAAGCTTGAGCCCATGGTTCTGGCACCAGGCATCTGTTTCTGTAAGGCCCTTTTGTAGAATATCCACATCATTTGGGGATTCAGTAATGGCTCCCAGTTTGCAGTCAGCTGCAAACTTTGTTAGCCAGAGTCCCTTAGTGTTGGCCTGTACTTCAGAGAAGTATATGCCAAACAAGAGTGGTCCCAGAACTGAACCCTGAGGTACTCTACTTGTCACTTGTCTGGAGCTGGATTTGGAGTCAGCTACTTTTACACTCTGGGTTCTGTCAGTAAGCCAGTTGGCAACCCATCGAGTGATGTAGGGATTTATGTCCAGCTTAGTTAAGTTTATCTATGATTCCAGAGTGGGGGATGGTGTCGAAGGCCTTGGCAAGGTCCAGATAGGCTGCGTGAACTGCCTTACCCTCGTCCACAGCTCTGGAGACTGATTCGAAGAAGTCAATCAGATTCAGGAGACAAGATCGGCCCTTCACAAACCCAAACTGGGTGGGGTCCAGTGTTTGAAGGTTGCCAATGTATTTGTTTTTAAGTTCCATGATAATGTGTTCCATGCCCTTGCAGATCAGGGTTGTCAGACTGATGGGACAGTAGTTCCCAGGATCCAAGGTGGATCCGTCCTTGTGAACTGGGATAACAGTAGCTGTGCACCACTCAGTGGGCACGAAGCCTGAGGTGAGGCTATGATTAAACATGACACTTAGGTGAGGTGCCAGTTCATTTTGTAGTTCATGTAGTACACAGACTGGGATGTCATCTGGTCCCATGGATGCTATATTCTTAGCTTTGAAGAGTACGGTTTCTACCTGTGTGGCTGTGATTACCAGAATTTGGCAATCTTTTGGTATTGAGATGGGCCCTTTAGGGGGAGAGAGGGGGGTGAAGTTGGCACTAAATCAATCTTCCAGGATATTGGCGATATCCTTGGGATCAGTATATTTAATGCCATTCTGCTGTAGCTCAGAGGAGATCTGAGCATTGCCATTTAGATTATTGACATAACTATAGAATGCCTTGTGGTTGTCCTTGGAATATTTGGAAATTTTATTTTCGTAACTAGCTTTTGAGGATTTTATGAGGGATCTTAGCTTCTTATTGAGGCTGGTGCGGGAGTTTTTTGCATCCTGGGATTTTCCTCTTTTCTGCAACAGTTTCTTCCTTCTGTTGTATAGTTTGTTTATAGCAGGGGACCACCAGATTGGCTTCCTTTTTTTGGAGAAGAGCATCTTGGTTCTATTTGGGATGGCACGATTCATGCATGAGTGGATGTGCTCGTACAGTGCCTTAGTGTAGGATTCTGCAGTCGAACTTTCAGATCCCATCTGCATGGGTGTCATGAAGTTTGTCACTTCTGATTTCAGTAGCATGAAGTTGGCTTTGGAGAAGTTTTTTAAGGAGGTTTCCTTACTGGGAGGTGGGGGTGGGATGTGGATGCCAAGGGTGATTTGCTTATGGTCAGACCTGACCAATGAGGGGGTGACCACTGATGTGGAGCATCTATCTCCCATGTTGGTAATGACCAGGTCTAGGATATTAGAGCCCGTGGTGGGACAATGGATTAGTTGATCCAGGGCATTGGAATTTATGAATTTCAAGAACCATTGGGAAAAAGAGTTGGTACCCGAGTAGTTTTCCCAGTTAATGGCAGGGTAGTTGAAATCACCCAGTATTAGGGTGTTTGGTTGTATCTTAATATTTTCCAGTATGTTTAGGAAGGTGTAGTGAGAATCTTGGGTATGGTGGGGGATCTGTAGCAAGCTACAATTTGGATTGCAGTCTTACCTAGTGTTAGTTGCACCTGGAGAATTTCAGATGCATTGCGTTGGGCAACTAGCCTGGAGGTGTGAATATCCTTGGTGAATATGGGCACTCCTCCACCTTTAGTGTTTCGGTCTTGGTTTTGTGGCCGAAAAGTGTGCTAAGAGTTGTAGCCTGGTATTGCAGGGGTGCTCTCTGGAGCCCTGAACCAAGTCTCAGTTACTGCACAGATATCAATGTTCTCCATTTTTAGGAGTGCCTTGAGAGAGTGCATTTTGAGGTTTAGACTTCTAGCATTGAGTAGCATTACCTTCATATTTTGCATGCTTGTATCTGTTACGGTGATGGTTTTATCCTTTGAACATTGCCTAAAAAAGGCACTATAGGGGTGGCAAGAGCTTTAGCCAGTAACCTGAATCCCAGGGGTGACAGGTGCAGACCATATCTGGCAAAGCATCGTGGTTTGTCGATCATGTATACCCAGGCAGACAAATACTGGATCCCCTCTGAATGACACCAGAAGCTTAGCCAATTGTTGAAGTCAGTCATTTTGTCCTTTTACTGTGGCATCATTCTGGGTGAAGGCAGGATGCTACTCATGGCTAGGGTCATACCTGCCTGGGCCACATGATCAAAGACCTCTTCCATGTCTCTTTTCATGTAGTCCAGGGAGGTACATCTCAAGTCATTCACTCTTGCATGGACAATGACAGAGTCGTATTTGTACTTGTTGTGGAGTGACTTGAGGGCATGCATTATGTGGCAGATCCTGGCACCCGACAGGCAGATGACTCTAATTTTCTCCTTGTTCAGCCTGGTGAGTGGGACATCAGTGTGCCTGACTATAGAGTCACCTATGACTAAAGTATTGGGTACATTGTCTTGCCTTAGGGGCTGTTGTTGGGTGAAACACTGGTGTTGTGAGCTATGTGTCGCTTTGGTTGTGACAGGTGTTTGTTTGCATTTCAGCTTCGGAGGTCCTTGTTGCTTGGGCAGGTTAATGTTAAGGGCCTTCGCATATGTGGGTTTAGTTTTGCTATGTGTGGGTGTTAATGGTGTGGGTTTTGAAGGGCTATGAGTTGCTTGAGGTGTAGTGCAGGCATTAACCTTCTCCTCTTGGCAGTCTAGCACAATCTTGGCCGGAGAGAGCTTTGCTTCCAGTTTGGCTATGTAAGTGCATCTCTCGCAGGTTGTAGTGTTGGGTAGTGCGAGCCATCACCTATGAATCAGCTATTACACATGGGCAGCTGTCTCCTACATCTTCCACTCCTACTGCAGATGTTACACTGGAGTTAGATATGATATACAACCTGTTTCATTAGCAGTGCTGTGCACTACCTTACATACAGTATGTGTAAGCGGCTGTTAGGTTGGCAATGAGAGGTTGGGCTACACAAACCTGGTATTTCAACCAGTGTGTCTCTATTCTCAATATCCGCTCTATGTAGGTGTGCACATAGCCATTTGGCCCAGCCCTGTAACAAGGGTCACAACAGATTTGCATAACATGTACACATGCACAGCTGTTACTGCTTGAAAACAATACTAGAGAGGTCCAGCCCTGTAACAAGTGTCACAACAGATTTGCATAACATGTACACATGCACAGCTGTTACTGCTTGAAAACAATACTAGAGAGGTCCAGCCCTGTAGCAAGGGTCACTACAAATTTGCATACATGTACACATGCACAGCTGTTATTGCTTGCAAATGATACTAGAGAGGATCAGCCTTGTAACAAGTGTCACTGCACATTTGCATTAAATGTACACATACACAGCTGTTATTGCTTGCAAACAATATTAGAGAGGTCCAGCCCTGTAACAAGGGTCACTACACATTTGCATAACATGTACACATGCACAGTTGTTATTGCTTTCAAACAAAACTAGAGAGGACCAGCCCTGTAACAAGGGTCACTACACATTTGCATAACATGTACACATGCACAGCTGTTATTGCTTGTAAACAATACTAGAGATGACCAGCCCTGTAACAAGGGTCACTACACATTTGCATAATATGTACACATGCACAGCTGTTATTGCTTGCAAACGATACTAGAGAGGTGGATATTACATGTGTTATGTGCATGGATAGTTACCTGGCTCTTGTAATTATCTTTGCTATCATGCTGCTAGACTGCCAGATGAATACAAATGATATATATCCTGTTATTGAGTATTGTAATTGCCAATAGACATAACTACTGTTTGTATAACATAACAGAACTGCTATGTAGAATACAATACAGATCTGCCTAAAATACTGTACATTACACAGTTATTGGCACAATATCCCACAATGCACACCATATTTGCACATTACGCCCACCATTAACATGTTCATCTTACTTATACACCCATACATATGTCGACTGTTACAACATATCAGCATATACTATCCCCTGTTATAGCACATACTTGTTGGACCAGTCCTGACACTGACTGTGGCTGGAAGGGAATTGGTGGGTTCCAAGCCTATATCATCCCTTGTGGTGTATGCGGAGTTTGCCCTGTGACCTACTGCAGTACCCACATAGAATACTACAAGCATTACTACTGCTCAACAATGCATCACTACAAGATAGCTATTTTCACTATATGCATTGATTACACTATAATTCTTACAGAACAGATACTACATACACAGACATACTACATGTTATACATACCTTCTTAGTAATTAGAAGTGTTATTGACTAGTATAATACTCATTTTTGGTTCGTCTTTCAGTGTTTAGTACTATCCTACAGGTAGATACAGATGGTTTGAATGTGTGACAAGGCAACCTTTTATAGTTACAGATCAGTAATATGTGCTATCTCGATGACCAATTGGTGTTAATAAGTAGCTAATTACATGCACATCAGCTGTGCTGCTACTGCCTTAGTCAATACCATGGCTACAGTGGAGTATAATTGAGTACTCCACTTGGGCGTCGTCCCTTTGCCTTACTTGTGATGAAGACAGCGTGGAAGTGTTGCTTGGAATCTATTGCAACAGCTGTATGGAGATGAACAGTAATATATTGGGTGTAATGCCTAGAGGATTTGGTCTAAATGTGAGTACTGCTGTTATATTTCTGAACATTTGCTACTTGTGCAGGGTTTGTCTGTACCTAATACTTCTGCATGTGTTTCAGTCTGGCCAGGCTGTTTGACCAGCTCAAGGCTGCATAGCTATGCATATAATGTTAGGGGGTTTACAGTGTGCTTACCAGACATATTTAGTTTGGTGTTACTGTGTATTATACTGTGCTAATAATCAATACTCAGTAACACTTCCTGGTGTACGAACCTTTCAACCCTCTGAAATGGGATTAGTTCATACAAACCCTGTTACATCAGCTGCTGTTCAATTGTATAACAGTAATTATTTCTCATAGGGCCATGTTAGTGTGTCTGTGTCCAGGTATGTTAAGGTTTCAGCAGATGTAGAGTAGTTCAATAATTGTTTATGGTATGACAGTATGTATTGATGTAATTATTTTGGTTGTGGGATAGATGTTGGTGGGTGTACATAGCACATGCAGGTGTGTAGGAACCCCTTTTATAGAATGTCTATATGTGTGTGGGTGTTTTTCCCCTATGTGAACACCTATCCCTTAGTGGACTAATACTATGGTAATTGCAGGCTGATTCATTAAGGCACTGTTAAATGCTTCCTGTATAGCATGCAGGTACTGTTTGTCCTTGAATCCTTTTGGCAATACATCAGAATGTAATAAAGTTTTGTAAAATGAAAGCTGTCTGTGTATTTTTGTCATGGATATTTGCAGTTACTGCAGTTGTGTTCGTGACTGTGTCCATAGAACATATTAGTAATAGTATATTGGCATATACTCTTCATATGTTATGTTCATATTGTTTGGGGGGGCAGAATGTGTGATTGCTATTGTCCATGTTATACTCAGATATGAACACTTCAGATGCTGTCTACAGACATGTATGTATGTCTATGTATATATGTATATATATATATATATATATATATATATATATATATATATATATATATATATATAATATATAATATATATATTATTGCATATGTTTATTTGTACCTCCAGAGATGGGTAGATGTTTTTAACCTGTCTATATATCTACATATATATGTAGACCTGAATATATCGACATGTCTCTATGTATCTCTCTCTATATATATCTATATATCTATATATGAGCATACACCTTTAATTGGGTACATGGCGGGTTGTCCTATTTCAACACATTTCTCCCTTTTGTGTTTTAACCTGTCTGCATACACAACTGGGATAGGTACATCCCAGATAACTTAGTGTTAGGTTATTCTGAGGATGGAGTACATGGTTGCAGGTTCTACTCTTGGAAGGTGTTATTATTTTACCTCTCAGAGTAGGCACTGGTAGGGAAGGTGTGAATAATGTACATTTATGTGGTTGTAAGCAGGTTTGCCCGTGGTCTGCGTGACATTAAGCAAATGTTAAACCTGTGAATCGCTTCTCCATTTACTGTGTTTCAGCGCCGCTTACCATCATGCAAACCCATGGAAACCCGCTTACAACTGTTTAAGAGTGCTTTAATCGACCTGCATCCAACAGCCCTTATTCTGGCCCTAAAAAATAAACTAGCAGCCCTTTAATCCAGGACCATGAACACCACAGTCACTGACTTTACCACTAAGGCATCTGAGATATGTACAAATGTTATGGTGTTTAGAATATACATTGTACTACAGACATTCCTCACTACTGAAAACAAATGTCACAGTCAGTTGGTGTACATATGTCTGATACATGTTAATGTTCATATGTTTGTGAAAATAGGTGTTGCAATGTGACATCACAGGGTGTATTATGAATGAGAAAGGTTCTTGTTTTGTGCCCTTTTTATATTGTCCCCATACGCCATGTATACCCCTCCAGTTCACTTATTGGACATCCGACCCAGGCCCTCCTTGATGCATGATTGCATTACCCATCATTCCTCCCCCACCCCAATCTTCAGATACACAACAACCACCTCTTCTATGGTGAATTACGTTAATATTAATTGTTATAATGCCAGAGCTGCATGTGTTTTGTGTACACTCCAATTCTTTTGGAGTGCTTCTGTGTTCCAAATAGTGTTCATAGATGTTTATATATATGGCTATGGATGTAACTGTATAATAGATATATAAAATAAAATATATATATATATATATATATATATATATATATATATATATATATATATATATATATATATATATATATATATATGTGTGTGTGCAGACATCACTGACATGCATATATATATTTCGTATTAATTTGTAACAGTAATATATATGTAGAATGGAATGCGTTGGTTCACAAACTACAGTACATTGCAATGTACTGTACATATGCACACAAAGTGACTGTCCAATTTGTGATCATTACAGTGAAATGCATATGGTATAAGGTGTAGTCTCAAGAGTGTGAAACATGTATACACCTCGGATGGTTTAGTGGTAAGTTCCATGATTGTAGTATGCATGGTCCAGGGTTCAACATCTGCAATGCTTTACAAATGTTTTTTACTCCAGAATAAGGCTCATTTAAGCAGTTGTAAGCATGTTTAAAAGTGTTTGTGTGACATTATAGCAGTGGTTAAACACAGTTAAAGAAACTCTGTAACGTATAACCTGTGCGTGCAAACATGGCCACATCCACTAACTACTCAGGATATATACATGTCAGTGAAGTAACATCTCACTATGTGCTGACATAACATTATATTCTCTGTTGACTGTACTCTCCAGCACACATGGGTTTATATGGGTGTTTCAAATGTTTATTAAACAGATGATTACTACCTATATATGCAAGCTGTGGTTAAGGTATACTTCTGAACATGATAAACATCCCTGCCTTTATCGGGATTGGAACCTCAAATGCACAGATACTATGCGGATGCTGTAACCATTACACTGTTGACATTAACGTTGCTTCTGCCTATTTCCTATTTAGATGATTTCTATGTGTAAGCTAGGCTAAGCAAAGGGTGGAGGCCCCCAAACTCACTGAGCTTCACGTATTCTTGAAAATACAACATATAACAAATGTACTGTGAGGCAATACATTACATTCTTAACTACATTAGGCATAGCCCCTCACTGACACACTTCAAGGGAAACATTGTTGTGTGAATGGGTAACAGAATATACACCCCTGGGATCATGTGTCCTAGAACTATACAGCCAGGAGGTGGGGGAGCCTGTCCAGTTTGATAGCTGAGAGACCTGTTGGGGGAATTGAATGGTGTTAAATTGTCACATTAACATGCCCTCTTTAGATCACTAAGTGCCCCTATCACCCTCCACAACCCCAGTCTTCAACAGCTTCCTGCAACTCTGCCTGGAATTGCTTCATTGGCTATGCTTGACAGAGGCTCAGTTACTTCATCAATAGTGCAGGAAAAGCCAACACACTGTAGCTATGCTTCTAATTGCCCTTGGGCAGATATGTAGTAGGCCATCTGTGATCCTCTAAAGTGCAGGCCATCACAGCCATATTATGTGAAAAAACAGACCTTCAGATCACAATATACAGTGAGAAATCACCATGTAGTCAGGAAACAGTTGAGCACAGCATAACCTACAGAACACAGATACTTAGTCACTCCAAAAGCCTATCTTGGAAGCTAGAAGACTTGTATAGGTTTACGGCTTTCTATGCTTACCAGTAGGTTACCTACAGGAGAGATGACAAACAAGCACAGATGGGAAACATGCATGCAATAATATCATACCGGCCTATGTGTCAGCCTTAGGCTTTGGAATACTGGCCAAGGCTATTGGCATCCCCATGGTGCCTTATTTAGGAGAGACTCAAAGGTGAATACCAGCTCCGTAACAGCACAATAGCAGATTCAATGAGGGCTATGCTACTCAACACCAGGTTATGGGATCACAACATGCATGCACTCACAGCACACCTCAGGATGGACAACATCAACATCTGTGCAGTAACTGAGATCTGTCTTAAGGCTCCTGAGAGCACATCAGAACTACCAGACTACAACCCATACCACACATTTCAGCCACAGAACATGGACTGACACAGACATGGAGGGGCTGTATCCATATTCATCAGGGATATCTACACCTCCAGGTTAGTGGGGCAGTATGATGCCTCTGAGATCATCCATGTGCAGCTAACATCAGCCACAACAGCAATGTAAACTGTGGCCTGCTAAAGATCACCCTCCATGATCTGGGACCACAACTCCACCTACCTGGAGACAGTGGAGAACATGACAGTCCTAACGCACACTCTGGCATTGGTTGATGACAACTACTATATCATTAACTGGGAAACTTACTTCGGTATTCACTTCCAGGCCCAGCGCTTCCTGGAATTTATCACCTCATCTGCCTTGTATCAGGTGGTAACCTCTCTAACGTGGGATGGAAACTACTAGAAGTGTTATCACCAACATGGACAAAAGGTGCACCACAGCGGAGGTTAACTAGTTAGATCTGACCATGAACTATTCACTGTTTCCACACCCAAGCATCTTCCCTACCCACGCATACCACAGTGTATACCTTTCCTACAACTAAATTTACACTACTAGTTAAAGGGTTGGGGGGGGTTTACAGCCCCCATGCTAAGGGGAAACACTGCTCAAGATACAGACAGATTAACAAATGCAGTCTATAAGCACCTACATGGATGTATGGATTATGCCATCACTGGTAAACCAAGACTCACTCCTCCTAGATAAGGACACCAGTCTGGTGGACCTCTGCAATAAACAGGCTATACTACAGAAGTAGGACAGTGTTCCAGACAAACAGCAAATCCCACAAAGGGCAGACATCCGTGACCACTATTAGTATGATACATAGGTCCCGTATGACATCATCCAAAGCTAACATCAGCAGGAGAATACGCAAGGGTTCGAAAGATAACCACAAAGCCTTCTTTGGCTATGTCAAGGATCTACGTGGTGACTCACAGATTTGCACTGTGCCGGTGAAATATAGCACAAAATATGCTGACCCTACTGATATCGCAGACATCCTTGCAGATACATTCATTGCATACTTCACCCCTTAAAGAGCCCACAACACTACCCAAAATGTACAGTATCCAACACATCAGAGACACACAGGTGGAAATGGCCCTCTCTAACAGCAGAACACAGCGTCAATGGAGGCAGATGTTGTCCCAGACTGCATCTTGCAAACTGTACAAGACAACCTGACCCCCACCTAATTAAGCTTCCCTACCTCAGCCTCTCCACAGGCTACATGCCCATACATTGGTGAGAGGCAACGGTTATTCCACTCCATCAAGGTGGAATCACAACTGACCATGGTAACTACCACCCCATAAGCCTGACTAGCCTGAACTGCAATGGTATGGTTCGCATCCTCATGGCACTCATTAACGAAGACATTGGTAACCACCGAACATGTGACCCAACCCAGATCAGCTTGGTTGAGTGAAGTTCATGCCTACTGAACCTGTTTGACATCTTACATACAGTCACCAGGATGTTAGATGATGGGGGAGGTGGATCACACATACTACCTGGACCTCGCTAAGGCTTTTGACACCATGACCCACTCAGGTATTATTGATAAACACACCAGCCTGTACATACACCCATACATCACAGGTTGGGTTGCCAACGGGCTTACACACAGAACCCAAATGGTATGACTAGCGGTCCCCAGGTCGAACTCTTAAACAGTCATGACTGGTGTCCCACTGGACTCAGTCCGGAGAGCCCTACTATTTCTCATATACATCTCAGAGGTACAGGCAATCACAGATGGACTACGGCAGATCATGTTTGGCAATGAATGCAAACTGGGAGCCATGATTGATAGTCCAGCTGACACAGACATCCCTCAAGGGGCCTCAAAGAGAACGTCACAGGGTGTCAATGCCATGGCTCCAGCCAAGTGCCACTAACTGCATGGTCATTCCATTGTGGAATTGGCACTCACATATTAACACATAAGTGGCAGCCACTTTAATATGGACAAGATAATGGGGCATCTGTGGACTAAGGTAGATAGTAATCTCCTCTTTGACAATCATATCTCCACAGTAGTTAGGACATCCTTCTGTGTAGGCCATCTGATTTCTAATGATTCCTATCTAGACATTCTGGGGTTATAGTGTCCCTTTACTCATCACTCATCAGTCCCATCATAGGGTACAATAACCCATGTGGAATGTACCTCAGAAGACACTTCCAAAAGCTGGGAGGTCCACAAATGTACATTGTCAAGGGGAATACTGGCATCCAACATATGGCCTATGCAGCCAGACTGAATAAACTCCTGCTTTACTCGGTGGCATCTCATTTACCGAGAGATGATCTCCACTGGCCAACACAGCCATGTTGAACTCAGGCTTGATGGATATGCTCCACCTATGGGAATCCATGTCAAAGTGAGCCACACACTGTAGTGAGCTGAACCTTGCCATAACAATAACTGGAAGATGTTGGAGGGACAGCTTCCTGTCACAGACACTCCTAATACTTTGGAACAACATCCCTAACTACATTATGCAGAGCCCCTCACTAACACTCTGCAAGAGAATCCTTGAAGAGTGGATGGGGAACAGTAGATGCAACACAGGGATCCTGACATTGACTCTGCTCCACAGAGGGAAAGTTAATGAATCAGATGGGGTGGCAAAAGGTGACACATTTTGGCTGGGCTTATGAATGGCCTCAGGCAGTTGGCCAAGTACCTAACTATGAATCTATACATACAGTATCTGTATATGCTGACAGCTTAATTTACTGTTCAGGTGTTGACTTACCTTGTGCCAATGGCAGTTATGCGTGCAGTAGTTGAGGGCTGCCTATGTTGGATGCACACAGTAGACTGCCTATACATGACAATTTACAGGTAGTCTTGTGTGTGTGCCATCCATTTTTACTGTGTGTGCAGGTGGAGAAAGGTGTTAGTCCCTAGGTGCCTACACTGTCAGTGTGTGTGCTATACTTTCCCTCTTTGCCAAGGCATGGGCATACTGGGCATGCCTCCGTCTGCCTACTGGGGCTGGCTCAGGGTGTTCATGGTCTGAGTACCTCTGTGCCTGTGGGGAACCTTGGCAATGGTGGTGGGCTGTGAGAGCCTTCATCATTCTGTCCCTGCTGCAGTTGTTTCTGCAGGAACATATTGTGTAGCATGGCATACACTATGAAGATGTGGGTACATGTGCCTGGAGAGTATTGCAAGGCTCCACCAGATATATCCAAGCAATGGAACCATGATTTCAGCATCCCAAACACATGCTCAATGATGATTCTGGTTTGTGCGTGTGCCTCATTATGGCGTTCCTGCATGGGTATGTGCATTTTTGATGGGAGTCGTCATCCACGGTACCAGTGCATAGCCAGCACCCCCCACCAGGTGGCCATTTGGGATGTTCCCCCCTGGCAAATAACTGATACAGCTGTGAGGCATGCCAGATGTGGGAGTCGTGATAGCTTCCAGGCCTGCCAGCACACACATCCATGATAATGCCCCGGGCATTGCACATGACCTGGTAGTTGATGGAGGGGTATCCCTTTCAGTTTATGTAGCACCTACCCTGCTCACTGGGTGGTGACTTGATGTGTATGTGCATGCAGTCTATTGCACCCAGTACCTCCTGGTATTCTGCCACACAATGGAAGACACGCATATTGCTGGCCAACTTCTCCTGCATTCGGGGGAAGTATATGTGCTTATTGGCATGTGGTAACATGGCATCCAGGAACTGGTGTAGTACCCTGGATGCTGATGCCTGTGAGATCCCCATGATATCCCCAGCTGGTCTTTGAAAGGTACCTGTAGTTAGTATTCTCAGGCTTACACATACCTTTGTATCCAATGGGATGGGTTCCCCTCTGTTTGTTCACATTCTGACGCATGGCCAGCAGAGCTCCACAAGTTGCTGTAGGATGCCCTGTCTACCATGTAACGCTCTACTATCTCCAGATCATGTAACCCTTGGTAGGTTACACTGGGTCTGAACACTCTCCTTTTCCTCTGGTGCCTGAGGTGGTCATGTGCATCATCCTCCACACCACCTTCAGTCTCCAACACATGCTGGTGGATCAAAGCTATGGCAGCCCCTAACATGTACATAATAAAAGTTCCCTGTCTGTATACACCACTGGTGCAGAGTGCATGGGAATACACAAATGTGTGTGAGGTGCTTTCACACTTTATAGTATTGTGCTATGGATGCTGCTGATGTCAGTGGGTGTGTATGAGATATTCCAGCTGCAGCGTGTCTTAATTATGGGTTTTGCAGTGAGTACTGCAAGTGTGGGGCCTTTACTGTGAAGATCTACTTGCCTGCCTTGATTAATCTGTTGCCCTTTAATTCACTTTTAGACCTGGATCCCCTCCCATTATCAGGCATGCATCCACCTGCAGTCTTTCTTGTTTGGTACTTTCCCTACCCAGTCATGGCAAAATGTGCTTTGCAGCTGATATACTGCAAATTGGCTTTGTTCTGCTTTGACACTTTACTGTTTTCTTTGGAGTACAGCCCCTCCCCTTTCCTGTTCTGCAGGTAGCTGCCTGCAGCCTTGTTAGCTGTTGTCAATGGCCCCTTGTAGGCTCCTAGGTGTTAATTAGTCATTTGTACTCCAATTTCACTGCTGCAGCATTTCCTTATTTCTTTCCTGTATCCTTTCTGTTCCAGCTGCACTGCGCACTGCGCATACCCATTTACCGGGTTTACGTGAGTTTTCATCTCCGTTCACATGCATACTCAGTTACCTTGTGTACTCTCAGCTAAGCATAGTTATGGCCAATTTGACACACCCCTATCCTGCAGCTTTGCCTAGCTTGGGGCAAACTGGTTTAGCAATGCTCCAATGTGCTTACAGCAAGGGCGACACACCCCTCTCTTGATGTCATCTTTATCTCAAGGGCACATCTCGCTGTTATAATGCTACACTGTGAGGTGCATCCTTACACCAGCGGGAAATCTGTGATTCACTATTACTCCTCTCATTTGCATGGCATTGTTCCCAGCTACTGCGCATAACACTGTCACTGCCCCTTAGCAACCCTTGCACCATAGTATGGTGTAGCATGCCTCTCATTGACTATTATGAGGAAATCATAGGTTCATAGGTTCATACTAGGCTATCTGCCCTGGGGCATTTATAAGCCTAGCCCAGAGTTTTGTGACTTTCGCCACCCCTTTAGTTTGAAGGATACTATGCCCATTATTTAGCTGTGCCTCTGTCAAGCAGTGACACTGAGGTGATCCCTGGGGTATACCTGCGATCTCCCATCCATCGGTCAAGATTTCTCTTGAACAAAGCCAGCGGGGTGCTCTGCCTCACATGTACTGGGATTTTGTTCCACAGCATAGGGAGTCTCTGGGTGATGAATCTGTCCCTCCAGCATGTCCTATTTATGACCGTGTCAAGGTTCAAGTCTCGTGCTCTTGTAGATCGGATGGATTTAGATTTTTTGAGGTGAAGCATGTTCATTAATTCCGGGTTGGACATGGCCTTGTATGTCAGGCACAGGTCACCTCTGAGCAGGCGATGGCGACTGAGTAGAGCTGGAGCTCCTTCAGTCGGGCAGCATAGGACATATTTTTGAGACCCTTTATCCTTTTGGTGAGGAACCTTTGGGGCCTTTCCAATTGCTGCAGGTGTTGGGTCAGATACATTCCAAATGGGGCGTTATACTCAATCATCGGTCTGATGAGTGATGAGTACAGGGGAATGATGACCTCCCTTGACCTAGATGTGAATCCCTTCATGATCAGGTGGGCAATGTAGAAGGTCTTCCTAACTACTTTGGCAACGTGGGTGTCAAATGAAAGGTTACTGTCAACCTGGGTCCCCAGATCCCTGATAACCTCTTCTGTGCTTAGTGGATTGCCACCTATATGGTAGCTGGGAGTAACCTTGTTTTTCCCGAAGGGTATGACTATGCATTTTTTAGCGTTTAACTTTAGGCCATGGCTTTGGCACCAGTTATCCGTTTCTATGAGACCCTTCTGAATGATATCTGTGTCTGATGTGTTTTCAACTATGGCGCCCAGTTTGCAGTCATCTGCAAACTTTGTCAGCCATAATCCTCCTGTGTTTGTCTGTACTTCTGAAAAGTAGATGCTGAACAAGAGTGGGCCCAGGACTGAGCCCTGTGGGACACTGCTTGTGACAGGCTTGGAATCAGACATGGCGCCAGCAACTCTGACCCTGTGGGTTCTGTCACTTAGCCAGTTTGCAACCCATCTTGTGACGTATGGGTTTACATTTAAGCTGGTGAGTTTTTCTATGATGCCCGAGTGGGGTATTGTGTCAAATGCCTTTGCCAGGTCAAGGTAGGCTGTGTGGACTGCCTTGCCGTCATCAATGGCCTTGGTGACTGTTTCGAAAAAGTCAACCAAGTTTAAGAGGCATGATCTGCCCTTGACAAAGCCAAATTGGGTTTGATCCAATGTCTGCAGGTCCCCTATGTCTTTATTTATGAGTTCCATTATGATCCTCTCCATAGCTTTGTAGACCAGGCTTGTCAAGCTGATGGGACGGTAGTTTCCAGGGTCGGTGGAGGCACCGCCTTTATGTAGTGGGACCACAGTTGCCATACGCCACTCCTTGGGTATGTATCCTGAGGTGAGGCTAAGATTAAACAGCTGCCCTAATTGTGGGTTTAATTCCTCAATGAGTTCGTGGAGCACACAACCGGGGACACCATCAGGTCCCATGGATGCTGTGTTTTTCGCCTTGGAGAGAGCTGCTCTCACCTGAGCATTTGAGATGTTTGGGAGGCTACAATCCTCTGGTATAGATATTTCTCCTTTTGGGGAGAATTTGCACTGAACCTGTCAGCCAGTATGTTGGCAATGTCTGTAGGTTCAGTGATCTTTACATCATTTTGAACTAGTTCTGAGCATATCTGGGAGTTTCCTCCCAGGTTTCTAACATAACTAAAAAAGGCCTTGTGATTGTCTTTTGAGTCCTTGGCAATTTTTCTTTCAAAATTTGCCTTGGATGATTTTATGAGAGCTCTTAGTTTTTTACTTATAATGATCAAGGGTGTCTTCCCTTTTAGGGATTTTGCTCTATCTTGTAGTAGCTTTCTCCTTTTGTTGTAGAGCTTGTTTATGGCTGGGGTCCACCAGACTGGACGCTTGCCTTTGGTACAAAGAGTCTTTGTTTTGTTTGGGATTGCCTGATCCATGCAGTCCTGGAGGTACTGGTAGAAGGCATTTGTATGTGATTCAGCGGCTTTAGTGATGGTTTCCGCTGGTTCATGATATGTGTTTCATTGAGGTTTTATGTGTTTGATTGAGGTTTTATTCTATATTTTTATATAATCCTTGCAATCCCCTTTGTGCACTGCTGCCCTGCGCTTCCACGTCGTGATAGTGTGACTATATATATTAAATGTTAATTTTATATTTTGTACATTTTTTTATGCCATTGGCTATATATTTAGCCATTGGCATATATTAACAATATAATACATGTGTTTGGTTGGCTGTCATGGCTCCGATTTTATGTTTGCAAAAATGTAAACCGTTTTCTACAATTTACATTTCTGCATGCTTACACTATGCCTGCACCACTTCCTGAATTGCTACATACCTTCATTTGCATGCTACACTGCTGCACATGGGGT
>NC_056733.1:1510919526-1510954526 GCF_019279795.1 Protopterus annectens
TCACCTATGTATTTATTTATGAGGTCCATAATGATACGTTCCATGACCTTTCACATGAGGATGGTCAGACTTATGGGTTTTTAATTCACTGGGTCTGTTGCTAGGCCATCTTTGTGGAGTGGAATAACTGTTTCTGTTCTCCATTTCACTGGAACAAAGGCTGTGGTTAGGCTGTGATTGAAAAGGGTACTTAATGGTGATGCTAGTTCATATTTTAGCCTGGTTAGATGACAGCCTGGGATGCCGTCTGGTCCCATAGATGCTGTGTTTTATGCCTTGGACAAGGCTTTAATGAGTTGCTCTTCTGATATGTAGGGTGGGGGGGGGTTTGGGGTGAAGTTTGTGACAAGTTTGGAGAGGATAAGGGAGTGAAATTTTCACCACATCTATCCCCTAGCAGGTTTGCTATCTCTCTGGGGTCTGTGTGTGTGATACTGTTAGTCACTAGTTCAGCACATGCTAAGCTATGTGCATAGCTGAAAAAGGCCTTATGATTATCTTTGGCTGTGCTTGCTAAGTTTTTGTCAAAGATACCCTTAGATGATTTAATATGTTGTCTTATTTGCCTGTTGAGGCTGAGGAGGGTGCTTTTCCATAGCTGAGGCCTTGCTTTTGTTTTCTTGAACAGCAACCTTTTGTATTTGTTGTAAAGTTTGTTGATACTAGATGTCCACCGTGGCAGCTTGTTTATATTTGGGGTTCTGGCTTAGATTCTTTCTGGTACAGCCTAGTCTATACACTTATGCAAGTGATTGTACAGGACTTTAGTGTAAGCTTTAGTGTAGTTACCACTTCCAGCTATGGACAAGCCTTGGAATGCACTTATACCTGCCCCTAGGAGGGTATAGTTTGCCTTGGTGAAGTTTTTTAGTCTGACTTCACCCTTTGTGAGTTCTGGTGATAGTTCCAGCTCAAAGAAGACTGATTTGTGGTCAGATTTAACTAATGATTCTGGCCTCTGGGTCTGACAGCTGTGGCACTGCATCTGTTTGTCATATTAGTGAAGAACAGATCTAGTATGTTTATTCCTCTTGTTGGGATATAAGCAATTTGTTCCAGGGCATTTGAGTTAACAAAGTCAAGGAACATTTCCGCTAGTGAGTTAGGGCTAGAGTAGGTTTCCTAGTTGATGGTGGGATAACTGAAATCCCTCCATAACCAGAATGTTTGGGAATATTTGGAGTGACTCCAGTTTGGTCAAGTAGGTTTCATGCATGTCATCCCCCATGGAGTGAGATCTATAACTGGCTATGACTTGAATGGGGGTCTGACCCACAGTAACTGGAACTTGAATTAACTCCATGGAGTTGTCCAGTCTAACTAGATGGGAGGTGAATTTATCTCTAATATGGACAGAAACACCACCTCCTTTGGTTCTCACATGCTTGTTTTGTGGTCTGAAGGTGTGGCAGGCACTGTAGCCTTGAAAGGCTGGGGTACTCTCCGAGGCCTTGATCCAGGTTTCTGTGACTGCACAGACATCTACACCTTCCAGTGATAGAAGTGCTTCAAGGGTGTGCAGTTTTTGGTTTATGCTCCTAACGTTTAGCCGCATGATGTTTATTTTGTTATGATTGGTAAATTTCATGTCCATAAGTTTGCTATCGAGACCTAGCCTAAAAGAGGGGAGGCAAGAGCCTTTGCCAGTAGCCTAAAGCCTACTGGGGCCAGCTAAATCATCTTTGGGAAAGCAGCAAGGTTTGTCGACTGTGACTTCTCAGGGTGACAGAAATTGGATCCCCTTTGAATGACACCAAAAACTAAGCCAATTATTGAAATCAATCATTTGTGTTTATACTGTGGCTTTATTCTAGGTGAGGGTAGTATGCTGCTCAAGGATAGGGAAATACCTGCCTGGGACACATACTCAGTCATATCTCACTTCATATAGTCCAGTGAGGTACATCTCAGGTCATTCACTCCAACATAAACTATGACAGTCATAATGGTACTTGTTGCTGACAGACCTGAGTGCATGAATGATCTCAGAAATCCTGGCACCAGACAGGTAGCTGACAGTGACCTTCTCCTTGTCCAACCTGGTGAGTGGGACATCCATGTGTTTCACTCTGGAGTCTCCAATGACAATAACATTTGTTTTTTTGACAGGCTTGCTAGGTGAGACACTGGTGTTACTATGTGTCATAACTAACTGTGTTAGTTGTAGCAGTTTTGTGTTTTAGAGGTCTCTGGTGTTTTGGTAAGTGTTTTGAGAGGAGAACCTCCACATATCTTGATTTTGGGTTTGATGAGTACTATGTATATGAGTAGTGGTACTATGTGCATGAGTACTGGTGGATGGGTTGACAACCTCTTCAGTGTTACTGTTTTGAATGTGAGATGGCAGGGATTCAAGATTCTTGGTGTAGACACATCACTCGCACTCTGTACTAGAACAACTTATTAGTAGAGGGTTGTCAGTGTACACGAGGCAACTGCTACACTGCCTTAGGAGACCCAAGTTAACAAGGCTGGCAGGAGAAATAAGGGTAGTCAAACTGTCCATAACTCTAGGATGAAGAACTGTTATCACAAAGGGCAGGGGGCTTTTCAGGACCTATCAAGGAGTTGTTCAGTGGATGGATATTTCTGCCAGGGTTTTTTTTTTGCTGGCTTTTTAATAGGTCACAACTCAGTAGCAGTACTTTTTAGACCAGAAAAGTACTAAGCATGAGAACCACACTAATGTGCTACAGCTGTATCTAAGGGAAAAAATTGTTGAATCTATCTGCCCAGCTATGGCGCACAATTGCATGACAGTGCTAGCTGTTGCTCAATGAGTAAATAACCAGAAACCTGCTCAAATGCAGGGCTAAAATACGAGAAGTTAAAAACCTGAAAAACTTTGAAAGATTCAAAAGGACCAATGAGAATGCTTACTCCAAGCCCTAGACCAACTGTCATTCACCAGATAGGCTCCAATCAGCACATTTCTCTCACTGAACCACAAAAGGGGGGGGGGGTATCAATATTCGTCAAAGATACCCACACCTCCAGGTTGGTGGCACAGCACGAAGCATCAGAGACTATCCATGTGCAACTAACAGTGGGTAAAACTGCCTTCCAGTTTATAGCCTGCTACAGACCACCTTCCCAAACCCAGGGAACCCACTCGGCCTTCCTGAGAACACTGGAAAATATGAAGGTCTCTCCAAACACCATTATATTGGGCGACTTCAACTACCCAAACATAGAATGGGAGCATTACTCTAGCTCCAACACCCTAGCCCAAAGGTTCCTAGAATTTATAAACTCAAATGCTATGGAACAACTTGCTACCACTCCCACAAGAGAGGAAAACATACTGGACCTGATCATCACCAACATGGGGACTCTCTGCTCCAGACCAGAAGTGTATCCCTCACTGGTAAGGACCATAAACTAATCTCACTGGATATTCACATCCCACCCCACCCCCTGCCCAGAAAACCACAGTGAAAAACTTCTCTAAAGCAAATTTCACACTCTTCAAAACCGAGGTGGAATCCTTCAAAGCCCCCGGGCCTGTGGAAAATATGTCCCAGACTGCAGAATCCTTTATAAACACATTCCATGAACACCTTCAGGAATGCATGGATCTTGCAATCCCAAATAAAACCAAGACCCAATCCTCCAAAGGCAGACGTCCTGTCTGGTGGACCCCAGCCATAAACAAACTATACAATAGAAGGAGCAAGCTACTACATGATAGAGCAAAATCCCAAAAAGAGAAGGCATCTCTGATCAGTATTAGCAAAAAGCTACGGGCACTCATAAAATCGTCTAAGGCCAGCTTCGAGAGAAAAATTGCAAAGGACACTAAGGATAATCACAAGGCTTTCTTTAGTTATGTTAAGAACCTGGGTGGGAATTCCCAGATATGCTCAGAATTAGTCAAAAATGACAAAAAATACACCAAACCCACAGACATTGCCAACATCCTAGCTGACAGATTCAGCACAAACTTCTCCCCCCACTCCCCACCAAAAGGGCAAATATCTATCCCAGCAGAGTGCTGCCCCCCTGACATCTCAGATGCTCAGGTAAGAGCCGCCCTCTCCAAAGCAAAAAACACAGCATCAATGGGACCAGATGGTGTCCCGGGCTGCATCCTACATGAACTCCAAAAAGAGCTAAACCCAAACATAAAACTACTGCTCAATCTCAGCCTTACTACAGGATATGTACCCAAAGAGTGGCGTACAGCAACAGTGGTCCCTCTCCACAAAGGTGGTGCTTCAACGGATCATGGAAACTATCGCCCCATAAGCCTGACTAGCTTGGTCTGCAAAGCTATGGAAAGGATCATCATGGACCTCATAAATAAAGATATTGGGGACCTACAGACAATGGATCCTACCCAGTTTGGCTTTGTTAAAGGGAGATCCTGCCTCTTAAACCTGGTTGATTTCTTTGAAATCATCACCAAGGCCATTGACGAGGGGAAGTTGGTCCAAACAGCCTACCTGGACCTCGCAAAAGCCTTTGACACAATACCCCACTCGGGCATTATAGATAAGCTCACCAGCTTAAATATAAACCCCTATGTCACTAGATGGGTTGCAAACTGGCTCAAGGACAGAACCCACATGGTTAGAATTGCTGGAGCCATGTCAGACTCCAAACCAGTTACAAGTGGCATCCCACAAGGCTCAGTCCTGGGACCTCTCTTGTTCGGTATATATTTCTCGGAGGTACAGGCCAATACTGAAGGACTGTGGCTGACCAAGTTCGCAGATGACTGCAAACTGGGCGCCATAATCGACTCTCCAGCCGACACAAGCATCCTCCAAAAGGGCCTCATAGAAACAGACAACTGGTGCCAGAGCCATGGCCTCAAGCTAAACGCCAAAAAGTGTATAGTCATCCCCTTTGGCAAAAACAAAGTGCCCACAAATTGCCACATAGGTGGTAATCCATTAAGTACAGAAGAAGTAATTACGGACCTGGGGACCCAAGTTGATAGCAATCTCTCATTTGACAACCACGTGGCCAAAGTGGTTAGAAGAACATTTTATATAGCCCACCTAATCATGAAGGGATTCACATCTAGATCAGGGGAGGTCATTGTGCCTCTTTACTCATCCCTCATCAGGCCCATAATTGAGTACAATGCCCATTTTGTGATGTACCTTGCCAGACACCTGCAGCAACTGGAAAGACCCCAAAAGTACCTCACCAAGAGGATCAAAGGGCTCAAACAGATGCCATATGCTACCCGGTTAAAGAAACTCCAGCTGTACTCAGTGGCATACTGCCTGCTCAGAGGCGATCTGTGCCTGACATATAAAGCCATGTCCAACCCGGAATTAATGGACATGCTGCACCTCAGAAAATCCAAATCCCATCGAGCTATGTGCCCGAGAGACTTGAACCTCAGTACTGAAATAAATAGGACATGCTGGAGGGACAGATTCATAACCCAGAGGCTCCCTTCACTCTGGAATAAAATCCCAGTCCAGGTTAGGCAGAGTCCCTCATTGACTCTGTTCAAGAGGAATCTTGATGAGTGGATGGGAGATCATAGGTTTACCCCGGGTATCACTTCTGTGTCACTGTTAGACCGTGGCACAGTATACTAACCTCGAAAAAGAGCATAGCAAAATTAATTTAAAATGGGTGGCAAAAGCCAAACATACTCTGGCTAGGCTTATAAATGCCCTAGGGCAGATAGCCTAGTATGAACCTATGAACCTATGAACCAGAGTGCAGAAGGGCGATTTCCAGTGAAAGATGGCCTGGAAAATCTGCTCAGAACAAGCAGCCACTACAAACAGACCCAGATGCAGCAAACCTGTATCTGGACTATGCTAAAGCTACTAGCTACCCTAGCTAAGGTTGGAAACACTATAATGTTTAACATAGCAGAAAAATAGCAGTGAGAAACTAAAAAATTTTTTAAACAGCAGAAAAACAGCAAGGAGACTGTAAAGAATATTTTAAATAGCAAACAATTAAGTTATTTTAACCCTGCTTGGTGGGAAAACCAGAATAAGCAGAACAGATTGCTTTTCAACAGTGTACCAGCAAATACTTAACAGCAAAAATAGCTAAAAGAGTTTTGTAAGTAGTGAAAATAGCAATAAAATATGATTTATCAGGTACAGCAAGGCAGACAGATGCAGTACAATTGTGGTCTGGTGTAATACTTTCACCTCATTAAGTGTGTAAAGTACTTTGAAAATGAATTGACTTATTTCTATGAGTTTATGTTGTTTGTTGACTCAGAATAGTACTTGAAACACTTCGAATAAATATATAAAATGTTTATAAACTAAAATGTTTATTTTCACAACATGGCATTTTAATTAGATATATGGTCTCATTTTCATAGTTGAACTTGTTGACTTTTACAGGAAAAACTAGTCCAATATTCAACTTCAGAATTTATCATTAAGGGCAATGGGCAGTAACCGATTGATCGCTGACAACTCCATTCATGAATCATAAAATTAGTGACCTGGAAAACAGAAAACTCCATTCATGAATCATACAATTAGTGACCTGGGAAACAGAAAACTCCATTCATGAATCATACAATTAGTGACCTGGAAAACAGAAATTGCTTACAGGTCATGAAGTGATGTAGCTCATTTCCATTGACTGGCTTTTAAGACCCACTATTATATCTTAGTCACTTGGTAAATATATGGTGTCTTGGCCATTCAGTGATAAATTATTTTTGTCATTCTTCTTGAATAGTTTGGCCAGTCATATTACAAAGGCCACTAATTAGACTATATTCAGTAGCTAATCTGATTACCATGAAACGGCAAACATATACAGACTGAACTCAGAACATTTGCAGTGATGCAAACTTTCATGTATGGGTTAGTTATGTGTGTGCAGACTTCTGGATAATAAAATGGTCCTGTGAACAATTCAAAAAGAAATAAAATAAAACTAAAATCCTGTAGTATAGCAAGCATTAAAATATTTTATCAATGTTCCCTTATTTAACTAACTAGATTAGAAGGTCCAGACAGTGTTCTCATATTTATCTAACTAGATAAGAAGGTCCAGAGAATATTTTATGTCTAATTGTAGTCCAGTAAGATGATATGATTTATTTATTTCATTTATTTTATATTTGTTAACCCAGATAGTCCGACTGGATACATGTCCATTTTCAGTGGGGGCCTGGGGAGAAAAGCTCCAAATCACAGATATAATCAAAAACAGTAATAAGCATAGCAGAGTATAAGAATAGCAACTACACATTACTCAAGAATCGGTTAACTAAGACAGTGTAGGAATTATCTTCACATAGGAAAAAACATAAGAATTTAACAGTTTTTCATAAATTATAGCACTAGAGTAAACAGTACATACTTAAAACAGTGCTATGGAATATATATAGTTTGCAATATAGCATTTTTGTTCATAGTTAGATATTGGCAAAAATAGGCATTAATTAAGAGAATAAAAATCCTCAGGCAAAATCATTTTGCTGAGCTATGTTTAGCTCATCACTTAGAAGTACAATTCCTGTTAAACAGGCAGTCTAGGATCTTAACAAAACCAACCTCCCTAATAATCCACAGCTATTGCTTCAATTAAAATATTTTTTCCTTTGACTTCTACAGGAAGTATAAACTATTAGATATGCAGACCTCTGCTAACAGTAAGGTGCTGCAATCCAAAACTGCATCAATATGTGCAGTACTATTGAATTCTAAATCAAATGTAGTAATTCTGTAGTAATCTTTTTTGTAAAAAATAAAGGGGCGGATTTAAAAAGATTCTCTCTATCACGTTAACTGGCCTTCTCTGGTTAAACAATTAATGCAACAGAAAGCATCTCTGATTCAGTGACATGGTAAAGCTACTCAGAGAAACTCCTCACTGGTGTCTCATTGTAAGTTCTCTGAGTCAAACCCTATATTATTAGACCTGATTTCTCTCCTGCTAATCATGCATCATAATAGCATACTGTAGCATAGACATGACCCCTATGCATGCATGTATGCACACATGTACACAAACACAGAGACACAGACACAGACACATACACACTCACACAGGGCTGGCTCGTGCTACTGGTTGCTTGGTTGCAGCCATCCCACAATAAAAATAATAATAAAAAAATAATATTACATTTAGAAAGATTAAGAAAGTCAACTATAACTTTTAAATTGAATAATCAGTTTTCTGACTTTCTGTTTTGTTCTAGGTGCTTGAAACTCCACACACCCACATGTTTGGAGTTTCAAAAAGATGTGAGAGCAAAACAAATTTCAGCTTAATCTTATTGACATAGGACTCCAGTAATCTGCAATCCTGTTGACAATGTCAGAAACAGAATTCAAAAAGTACTTCACTGGGCTGCTGCATGAAGCAGTCAGGAGCTTCTCTTACTAATTCTTGCAGCCTCAGGTGATTGGGACACCCTGAGACTGAAAGTTTAAGAAGGAGTTAATGTTAGAATATGGAGGCATTGAGCACAGAATTATTTTTGTGCATGTGTGTGTTTTTACAAACACGCATGCAGGAAAGTAAGCATTTAATTTATTTAAGTCTGTATGCGTATGCATGAGTGAGTGTGTGTGTGTGTGTGTGTGTGTGTGTGTGTGTGTGTGTGTGTGTGTGTGTGTGTGCGTGTGTGCGTGTGTGTAAGAGTGTGTATGCATGCCTGAATGTGTATCAGTTGATCATTTCAATTCTCCTTCATTTCACAAGAATAAGGCTTTGATTTTTTTTTTCTTTTTTCTTTTGGTTTCTTTCACATAAAAGTTTTTTAAATTAAGTAGTTGTAATTGATGGACACATCCATGTATGTATGTGGAGCATACCTCTCAATTGATTTTCACAGAATGTCCAGATTTTTGTCTCATATTTTTGGCCTGTTTCTCATAAAATCGTGGTTTTCTGATAAACAATTGACAAGTCATTGAGGATTGAAGTCAGAAAATAATGACAGACATTTCAGATTCCGACTTCACACCCTTCAGAAAGTTCATGCTAATGCAAAACCTGTTATTCTATCAATTTCTAAGTTTATAAGGGCAACCTTTGAAAATTGTCTCTATTTTTGTGTCTTTGCCCCCCTCCCATTATTTCTAGTCTTTTCCAGATTTCTTGCTCTTAAAGGTTGAGAGGTATAATGTGGAGAGGGGGTGTAGATGCTCTCAATTGTCCCTAATTTTGTAGAATATCTATCATTTTATTGCCTTACATTTTGTCAAAATAAAGTTTATTTTTTTCCTGTAAACCAATGAGGATTGCAGTCATTAAATATTGATGACTAATATTTGAGTCTCAGACTTAATAGCCTTCAAGAAAGCATGCTAATGCAGAGCCTGTTATTCAAGCAAGATTTAATCATATAAAGACAATAGCTGCCCCTGATTTAGGTAATTTGTTCACCATTAATTTTTTTAGCTATCTGCCTGATTATTGAGCTAAAAGAGTGAGACATATGCGGTTTGGGTTGCAGTGGGTTGACCAATGCATTCTGACAGCAGTGAGATGAGATTTCTTGTGTAGCAGTTATTTATGTACATAACAACTATTCATTTATTTGATCAAAATAAAACATTTAAGGTGTTCAGTAGCAGTCATACAAGTAAATGTAATAGTTGATTTTGTGTGTGTGTGTGTGTGTGTGTGTGTGTGTGTGTGTGTGTGTGTGTGTGTGTGTGTGTGTGTGTGTGTGTTGCTAGGTAGGGTAACACAAATTACTGTGCTCCATTTCTTTTTTTATTACTTTATGATATCTGAGATGAATAAAGGCAATAAAGATTACTTTAATTGCTGGGTACAGAGGCTGCTTGTGGAAGAAAGTAGTTGGCACTTAGCATTTGTTCAAGTGAGGCAGTCATTATTCTGGAATTTCAGAAGTAGTAGGCATTTGGCTGAAGCCATTTACAAAATATTTAGATACCTGAGGGTTGAACAGTCAAAACTGTATATGTAATTAATGAGATTAGATATTGTCTGTGATGAAAATGCACACCCACATGTTGATATCTGTGGTGGTACAGCGGTAGCATTGTTACCTCACAGCAAGAGGTTCTCCTGTTCAATTCTTAGCTGGAGTGCCTTCTGTGTGGAGTCTGCATGTCCTCCCTGCGGTCGATTGGCCTCTGAAAGACATGTGTGAATGGGCGTGCCTTTGCTGAAGGTTGGGTGTCAGGCTGGCAATTTGGCACCATAAAAATCAACTGCCAGTCATTAGTGGACTGGAGTTCTGCTGTGGCGACCCCTAACTGGGAAAAGCTGAAAAGACAAACAACGTTTGCATGTGTGTGTATGGAGGGTGTTGCTTTGTATCCAAAAGTAGCACATTAGCCATAATGTTTTCACTTTCCATCATAGTATATCATCAATGCTGCACTCAATAAGTGACTATTTGTACAAGCCTAGGCAGGATGTGTAATGGAAAATGATGATTGGCAATCTATCATATTGAGTAGTATTATCATCTAAAAGTGTGCTCTTCTCTGCTTCAGCTTTTGACTGTGATTCCTTCTGTGTGGAATTTGTGTATTTGTGTCTGAGTTTCACCTGTGTGATTTGGTTTCTTCTCTCAAACACTCAGCTGTATAATATATGCATTGTGCTTTTACTTTCATACCAGTCTAATACCAGATGGTACACAGACGGTAGACATCTTTTTTGTTGAGGTGTAGGCAAGCATGTACTATTCCCAGATAAGATTTAGATATCCTTGCAAGCATTTGTCTTCTCAGTTTATTGTTTTTTTTTGGGAAATACTGTTTTATTAACTTTAAATATTAAGCTTTAGACAAAGTGCATTTTTCTATGAAAGAAAAAACAAGACTGAATGTTGTTCCTTACCTATGATTTTCTGTTTAGGTCATCATTAACTCAATAAGTTGTTAAAAAGTTCTCAATGATTCACCTCAGAATATCTAAAGCCCTATGACTTCTGGGGGCTTAGTGGCTCCCAGACCTCTGGATTAATTTGATCACTTCCTCTAAACATTTTATAGAGCACCCTTGGACAGCAAAAGTGTTTTAAAAGCAATGAGGGAGTTAAATAGTAGGGCAAAGTGCTAAAAACAAAACTGACGTACTTTCTTTGGTTGGAGTGGGGCCAAAATTAAAGGCAAACTGGAGAGGGATACCAGGCAGGTATAGAGAGGACTAGTGTGCATCAGGGAGTCCAACAGAATAATTTGTCTGCGACTCCATTTCATCTAAGGCTGACCTTGTTGACTACAGTTAGACATCTGAGGTCTATATAGTTAGTAAAGTGGCTAAAATGAGTGAGTACATACTGAGGGAGTCTGCGGCTGAAAGTAAATGATTCCCTCTGTTGTTTGATCAAATGTAATGGCCAATATCCTGCTGTAATAGAGTAATATATTAACCCCACCTATTAAATTGCTTACTGAAGTGTGCCCTTGCTTTGAGGTCATCAGCTGCCACTGAATATACACAGAAACATTCAAATACCCATGAACGCAGACACACACACACACACACACACACACACACACACACACACACACACACACACACACACACACACACACACGCACACACAGACACACACACACACACACACACACACACAGACACACACAGAGGTCTCCCTTATTTACTTCCTCTGCAAAGCGTTCAGTCAGATATACCCGCGCACACAACTATGCAGTCACAGTCATACCACCACACACAAACACAGCTGCATGCCATCACCTATAGACATGTGCACACTGACCAAATTGTACATACTTTCTCTTTCTGACACACACACACATACACACACACACACACACACACACACACACACACACACACACACACACACACACACACACACATATGAAGAGGTTCTCCACTTCCTCTTATTTGCCTCCTCTGCAGACCAATCACTCAGATATACCACACACACACACACACACACACACACACACACACACACACACACACACACACACACACACACACACACACACACACACACACACACACAGACCTTTGTGGCTACTTTCATAGCAATACACACACACACACACACACACACACACACACACACACACACACACACACACACACACACACACACACACACACACACACACACACACAGACCTATGTGGCTACTTTCATAGCAATACACACACACACACACACACACACACACACACACACACACACACACACACACACACACACACACACACACACACACTCTCACCCCAAAGGCTTCATGATATCTGTACTCTTGATACAATATTTTCAGACTGAATGGATAAACGCCATTAAAACCAAACAGGAAAAAGAAATTTCATAGTAGAGAAAAAAAAAATAGCTCAGCTACCTTATTAATTCCCTCACACTAAAGGTTCCCCTATAAAAATTAGCAATGACTCTTCACATGGACCATCTCATTTGCATTCAACTTCCCCAGCAAGACCACCCTCCATGCTATGGCCAGCACCAGGTGAAAACCATAGTGCAAGTGCAGCCATTGAATCAGCATGGCTTACCATGATGCAGAAACTTTACTCATCATAGTAAGCCGTTCTGAATTCAAAGCAAACGTTTAGGTTTTAATGAAATATTTTGTAATTTTCATCTTAAGCAAACTTGGAACTATGGTATTTGCTTTGACTCTTAAGATGCTGCTTTACATTTATGTGGATGTGCTCTATTATTGGATGTGCTTTACATCCCTTTTTTACTTTAGTGTTTAATTCTGTGATTAGTCAGAGGCATAAATCATTTAGTAACATCTTTTGTAGATGATAAATACACTGGCTCTGTGCTAGTTCCACTCTTCTTTGGCATCAACTTCTTGTATGCCAAAACCAATGTCTGAGGCCTATGGTAACCACGTTTACAAATGACTTGAAACTGGGAGCAGTCACTGATTCTCCCAAGATGAGAACACCCTTCAGGACGGTCTAATACAGACAAGCATTTGGTGCCAATGCAATGGCTTAAAACTCAATACCAAGAAATGCATTATTGCTCATTTTGGGAAGTCTGCCACCCTGGGTAACTATATCATAAATAAAACATCCTTAAAAGTTGATTCATTAGACAGGGATCTGGGAACGCACATAGGGAGTGATCTAGCCTTTGACCAACATATGTTTAAGGTAATAAGAATATCCTTCTATGTTGCTCAACTTATAAGGAAGGGTATGGCATCTACATCCAGATAGGTCGCCATACCACTGTATTTGGCCCTCATCAGGGCCATCATAGAATATAATGTCTCCTTCATTATGTACCTGACAAGACACATGCAACAACTGCAATGTCCACAAAGGTTCCCTACAAAAAGAACATAGGGAATAAACACAATGTCCTACTATGGTTAATTCAAAGCCCTATTTCTTTACTTAGACTCTTACAGACTTCTGAGAGTTGATCTTTAGCTGGCAAGCAAAGCACCCCTGGACCCTGTTTTGATGATCTTTTGCATATCCACAATACAAGCAGCATTAGAACTACAAGACTGAAAGACCTGAATTTTGCTTGCAACATAAACAGAATGTGTTGACATAGACAATAGACAGATATACTTCACAGAGATGTCCCATTCTATGGAACAGGCTCCCATTCCATGGGAAGCAGAGTTCCCTCCTATTGATAGTTAAGTACAACTTGGCCCGGTGAATAGGTAATTGGAAATTCACCACTTGTATGGCTCCTATGTCTGTGGATGGACACAGGCAGCCAGTAAATTATCCCTATAAATTAAATATAATCAAATTTGTGGGTCACATTTGGATTGTTCAGCTAGACTATTAGGGGACCTAGTGGTCGTTAGCCTAGAGTATACCTATGAAGCTATGAACGTAGGTAATTAAAACATTAAAATTACAACAAATAATATGGGATGCAATATGCACATCTCTGTGGTCTATTGCATGGTCTATCTACAGGGGGTTGAGGTGAAATTGTCTGAGTGACATTTGTCAGAAATGCATGATGCCAAGGAACACAAAGTATGTCATACTGTTTTCCATAGAGAATCACTATTTATGAGGTTTCTAAGTGTGTACCTACAGTGATTCATTTGTTTTTTAGATTCCTTCCTTTTTCAGTTCAGTGAAACCATGAAATATATATATATATATATATATATATATATATATATATATATATATATATATGGGTCCATGTTGCTTGATCGAAATTACACTATCTCGAACAAGCAACATCGAGACCCATTAAAGCGAAAGTGCACTAGATCGAAAGTGCTCTTTCGCAAATGCCAGTTCTCTGAACCATCAAAAAACAAAAAAAACTTCTTTAAATAGGATTTTGCAGGGGGTCAAGTCCCCCTGCACCCACTACACCCCCTACTTAAATATATTAACTCTGAGATCACACTACACTGTGGAAAAGGATGTATTTCAATGGTTATGTCCTTGTACCAACCCCGACTGAAAACACGACTCCATACACCTAATCTTCCTCTTCCTCCCTTACTGAGATCCTAACCTACACTTTCAATTGCTGAGAGTCACTTCTTAGAACTATGCCTTACTAAGAATCCCTTTGTAACGTATTCCTATATTGTTTCCATCTTATTTATTAGTCTAACTATAGTACCATGCCTTTAATTTTTTTTCTCTTATTTTAATTCTACTTCTAATGTATTTTTAGATTCTTTTTGTAATTTTCTCCTTTTTTCAACTTGTATATTGTTGTGCATATTAATTTTTTTTGTCATATATAATTGTTGCTTACCTGTTCTGGAGCTTTTCTCCCCGGGCCTCGACTGTAAACGGATGTATGTCCAGCTTGACTAGCCCGGTCAACAAATGTAAAATAAAAATAAATAAAAATAAATTTCCTTATTCCCATTGTAATGCACTTCAGAGAACCGGCCTATGCAAAAGTGCACTTTCACTTCAATGAGTTCGATCTTCTGGTTGTCAAAAAAGTGAGTTTTCAACACTCAGAAGTAGACTTATATGGTGGAGTGCAAGGGGAACATAGTCCCTACAAAAATGTTTGCATTTTATTCTGTTGAGTTGAGGGTATTAGTTTGCAGCATTTTGGTTTCTCAGCATTCTGAGGCCTGTGATACCATAATACAATCCCACTATGTTTACATCATAATCGTAAGGGGTCTTAAGGGCTGATTGAAAAGCTTTAGTTGTACATTTTTCTTTAATGAAAATATGAAGGATTTAATTAAAACTGCTTCTTGATTTTTACAAAAGAATTACAAAGCAAGTTTATAGACAACAGATGCAGAATGCCATGGTATAAAGTCTAACAAAAAGAACAGTATATTAATTTAAAATTAAAAGGTAAAGATGATCATTTAAATTTTGGATTAAAATGAATGTTTACACTTAGCAACTCATTAATGTATTTTAATATCCTCTGAATTTTATGGCAAAGATCACTATGCAAGACATTTCTTATTAGGGGACGTGGGAACACTAGTTACTTGATATTATTGATGTCTTGTTGAATGCCAGGAGAAAACTATCAACCTGTCTAGTATAAATTTAAATGAATCCAACATTCTTGCCTGAAGCAGGAGAGTTTGACCCTGGACAGTTAGATCTCAGTGCAATTGGATACACTTTCATATTCTTCTTTTTCTTCGTTCAGCTGCTCCCGTTAGGGGTAGCCACAGTGGATCAACTGTTTCCATTTCTTCCTGTCCTCTGCATCTTGCTGTGTCACACCAACCACCTGCATGTCCTCTCTCACCACATCCATAAACCTTATCTTAGGCCCTCCTCTTTTCCAGTTACATGGTAGCTTCATCCTTAACAACTTTTTCCCAATATATTCTGCATCCCTCCTCAGCACATGTCCAAACCAATGTAATCTTGCCTATCTAGCTTTGTCTCCAAACCTTCCAACCTGGGCTGACCCTCTAATATACTTATTCCTATTCCTGTCCATCCTCCTCACACCCAGTGCAAATCTTAACATCTTCAACTCTGCCATGTCAAGCTCTGACTCCTGCCTTTTTGTCAGTGCCAGTGTCTCCAACCCATATAACATAGCTGGCCTCACTACCCTCTTGTAGACCTTCCCTTTCACTCTAACTGGTACTCGTCTGTCACAAATCACTCCTGACACTCTTGTCCACCCACTCCATCCTGCCTGTACTCTCTTCTTCACCTCTCTTCCACACTCACCATTACTCTGAACTGTTGATCCCAAGTACTTAAACTCATCCACCTTCACCACCTCTACTCCCTGCATCTTCACCATTCTTCTATCCTCCCTCTCATTCACACACATATATTCTGTTTTAGTCCTGCTGAGCTTCATTCCTCCTCTCTAGAGCATATCTCCACCTCTCCAGGGTCTCCTCCACCTGTTCCCTACTCTCACTACAGATCACAATGATATTTGCAAACATCATAGTCCATTGGGACTCCTCTCTGATCTCGTCTGTCAACCTGTCCATCATCATTGCAAATAAGAAAGGGCTCAGAGCTGATCCTTGATGTAATCCCACCTCCACTTTAAACACATCCATCACTCCCACCGCAGACCTCACCGATGTCACACTACCCTTGTACATATCCTGTATCACTCTTACATACGTCTCTGACACTCCCGACTTCCTCATACAATACCACGACTCCTTTCTAGGCACCCTGTCATATGCTTTCTCTAAGTCCACAAAGACACAATGCAACTCCTTCTGACCTTCTCTGTACTTCTCCATCAGCACTCTCAGAGCAAACATTGCATCTGTAGTGCTCTTTCCTGGCATGAAACCATACTGCTGATCACTAATCATCACCTCCCTTCTTAACCTAGCTTCCACTACTCTTTCCCTTAACTTCATGCTGTGAATGATCAATTTAATCCCTCTGTAGTTACTAAAGCTGTGCACATCACCCTTATTCTTAAAAATCGGTACCAAAACACTTTTTCTCCATTCCTCAGGCATCCTCTCACTTTCCAAGATTTCATTAAACATTCTAGTTAAAAACTCCACTACCATTTCACCTAAACACCTCCATGCTTCCACAGGTATGTCATCTGGACCAACAGCTTTTCCATTCTTCATCCTCTTCAGAGCTATCCTTACTTCCTCCTTGCTAATCCACTGCACTTCATGATTCACTATCCGCACATCATCCAACCTTCTCTCCCTTTCATTCTCTTCATTCAGCAGCCCCTCAAAGTACTCTTTCCATCTATTCAACATACACTCCTCGCTTGTGAGTACATTTCCCTCATTATCCTTTAACCCCCTTACCTGCTGAACATCTTTACTAGCTCGGTCCCTCTGTCTAGCCAATTGGTACAGGTCCTTTTCTCCCTCCTTAGTGTCCAACCTTTCATACAACTCTTCATATGCCTTATCCTTAGCCTTCACCACCTCTCTCTTCGCCATGCACCTCATCTCCTTATACTCTTGTCTACGTTCTTTATCTCTCTGACAATCCCACTTCTTCTTCGCCAGCCTCTTTCTTTGTATACTCTCCTGTACTTCTTCATTCCATCACCAGGTCTCCTTGTCCTCCTTCCTCTTTCCAGATGTCACACCAAGCACCTTTCTAGCCATCTCTCTTACTAGCTCTGCTGTAGTTACCCAGCTATTTCGTAACTCTTCACTGCCACCCAGTGCCTGTCTTAACTCTTCCCTGAACTCCACCTCGCAATTACCCTTTTTCAGTTTCCACCATTTGATCCTTGGTGCTGCCCTCACACTCATCCTCCTCTTCTTGATCACCAAAGTCATCCTACAAACCACCATTCTATGCTGCTTAACTACACTTTTCCCTGCCACCACTTTACAGTCTCCATTCTCCTTCAGACTTTCATATTCAAATTCACATTTATTGTCTATGAGAATACTTATTGGACAGTGTAAACTTGGATGTTTTGACCCTGGACTATCTGACCACAATTAAATTTAATAAAAGCATTTTACTCCTTAATATTTTAATTAGGAATTTCACATAGGAATTTACTATATTATTAGCATTTCAATATGTAAATGTTAATTTATTTAACATATTACTTGATATCTAAATATAATTAATTTAACTAACACTACTTTTCAACATTAACATTAAAATCAATCAGAAATGTTACATATGCATTTAACATATTTAACATTTTAAACAGTAAAATCATAAGACATTAATATTAATAATATTATTTTATGTAGATCAAATGCAAATCTTTTAAACAGTTTTATATATATATATATATATATATATATATATATATATATATATATATATGGATTCCTATTACAAGAACGAAAGTTCACTACTTCGAACTTTTAATAGAAAGCCTCACTTCTGTGAAAGTTCATTTTAATGAAAGTGAACTTTTGCGTAAGTGCACTTCACCGAAAACACCGCAGCACAGTGGAGGACATAAAAAACAAGCTATGTCCTCCACTATGGTGAGATAGTCATGGACCTTAGGGTTAGGATATGGGTTAGGGTAAGGGGATAGTTAGTAAAGCTAACCCTATGGTTCATGACTATCGCACCATAGTGGAGGACATTGCTATGTCCTTCACTGCACTGCAGTCGTCACGGACCTTAGGGTTAGGGCACGGGTCATGGTAAGGGGATAGCCCATAGGGCTATCCCCTTATTATAACCCGTACCCTATTCCTAAGGTCCCTGAGTACTGCACAGAAGTTCAGTACAATACCCGTTCGTTGTAGTGAACGTCGCGTAAATGCACTTTCGATTAAGTGCACTTTCGCTGCAGTGAGCATTCCATGCACTATTTCGAATTAGTGAAAATTCGATCTAGTGTATGGAACCCATATATATATATATATATATATATATATATATATATATATATATATATATATATATATATTAAAGTTAGCCCAGTAAGAAATTGTGACCAGTAATGGAAATAATATTTTTTTCTGTCTAATGACGGGTTATTTTCCGTGCATTTGTGTATGACTGTCATGTTTTCACTATTCTTGCTGAGTGTTATGAACTATTATAAAGCCTTGTTAACTGGGACACAACAGTAGTATCAAACTGTATTCAAATTGTTACAGATCAAAATATGGAATGTGTTAATGCAGGGGTCAAAATGGCCTGTAGTCTTCTTGCCCTTTCCATCCCCAGCCACTTTTCACTTCTTTTCCAAAACCTGTACCATGTTATCTCCAGTACTTCTTTGTATTTTATTCCAATCTTCCCATTCTAATACTGTATTTCATGGATCTCAAATTTCCACAATGAAAAAGTTTCACATATCTAGTTATTAGCTGGCCCCTACAGTCTGTTTCTTGTGTCATCTTAACCTCTTCCTTAGTGTTCAGTAAATCACATTTTATTTCTCTAACAAGATTTACTGCAGTCACAGTATGTTCCCTGTTTCCTTCTTGTTTATAGTGAGTTGAGATCCAGATCTTCTACTTTATATTGTAGTTTTAATCTGGTCTCTTTTGAAAAGCCCAAATGAGCCATTCCCTGTTTGGCTTACAGTACTGCAGTTAATGCTCAAGTTGTAATGGACTAGAAACCAAGACAGTGGGAGTAATACTAATGTACTTCTGTATTGTAGGCATTTTCCAGTAAGGTAGGATCACTTCTAACAGGATACAGTAAAGCATGGTCACTGTATTTACTTCTATAATGCTGCCAGGAACCAGAGGATGGGATAACTGCTTCTTTTCCTCTTTATTCTGAGCAGGATCCAGCACATTGTCAGCAATACAACTTTACTCCTGGAATCTAGTCCTCTGACAATATAGCTAGCATTCTACTGGCTATTGCCATAGCCTTCTCAATGTTCTCCTTGTGATGCATTCAAGGTGTGACAAATACACTGTGGTCACCTCACCACCAGACACACTTGTGCACGGAATGCCCCACGCTGAGCTTCTTGTGCTTAAGTACAATACTTTGAACTTTGCATTGAACCTCAGCTGTTATCTTTCTACTTATTTATCCTGCCTTCATGTGTTCTTTCTCAGACTCATTGTCATCTTCCTTTACAGTGTCTGTGATTGTTTCTTGTCAGAAGACTCTATTCCTATTCTCTTTTGACACATTATTCCATTAGTACAAACTCTTATTACTGACTGTATGCCTTTCTCTCCAACCCTATTTGCCCCACTGTCCAACTATGCTGTAATCCATTTATGCAGTCTTCATTCTACTAGTATCTATCACAATCACACTAGCAGCACCTTGCACTAGAACAAGTCAATATCCTTGATAATGTCCACAGACACATCTCTGCCTGTACTTCACTGTCAAAATGTCATAAAAGTAGGTTAGGTTTTATTAGCAACATTGTCTGGCCATGATTTGTCCAGGTTCCCTTCAATAAACACACATCACACCAAATGACATTTGATGACCTTTATTAAAATTCCATAAACATAGCTTTATTGACCAACTAATATTTTCATTAATTAATCACAGCATAAACATCCATATGAGAGTTAACTTAGGGCAGCATGACCCTGCTCACCCTGACCATGTAAGCAGCATCCGTACCTCTGCACTCTTTCTATACTTATCAAGCAGCATCCAGCCGGTGACTTGAATTTCCCAACATCCATATAACAGGTAACTTATGGCAGTATGACCCTGCTCACCCTGGCCAAGTAAGCAGCATTCTTACCTCCACTCGCTTACATTATCAAGCAGCATCCAGACGCTCACTTGAATTTCCCAGCTAATTGAAATAAACATCCAACCAAGTAAGCAGCTTCCTCTCCTCCGCTTGCTTACTTATACTTATCAAGCAGCATCCAACTACTCACTTGAATTTCCTCAACTCATTGAAGTGAGCCTCCAAGACAAGATGAGGAAAAGAAGAGGGACAAGCTCTGCCTTCTCTGCCTCTCAAAAAATATACCACACAATCCCCAATGTAACAAGTTCACGCCAAAATGTGATTCCTTACCCAGTTAAACATATCAAGCCCCTCCCTACACTTACCTCACTGTCTCCCAATCATCCTAAGTTCCTATGTAACCCTTTCCTCCCTTCCACAAGCTTCTTCCCTTACCCTTCTAAGACCCCTCCCTATTTCAGTCTAAACCCCCATCTGAAGTTCTCCCTGGACAAATTGGTCTGTTGCCAAACCACATTTATCCAGGTCCCCTTCAACAGACACACATCACACCAAATGAAATTTGATGACCTTTATTAAAATTTCATAAACATAGCTTCATTGATCAACTGATATTTTCATTTATTAATCACTGTATAAACATCCATATGACAGTTAACTTAGGGAAGCGTGACCCCACTCACTCTGACCAAGTAAGCAACATCTGTACCTCCGCACACTTACTTTACTTATCAAGAAGCATCCAGATGCTCACTTGAATTTCCCAACATCCATATAACAAATAACTTATGGCAGTATGACCCTGCTCCCCCTGACCAAGTAATCCACATTCTTACCTCCACTCGCTTACTTTATCAAGCACCATCCAGCCGCTCACTTGAATTTCCCAACTCATTGAAATAACCATCCAACCAAATAAGCAGCATCCTCATCTCTACTTGCTTATACTTGTCAAGTAGCATCCGGCCACTCACTTGCATTTCCCCAACTCATTGAAGTGAACCTCCAAAATGAAAAAGGGAACAGAAGAGAGACAAGCCTGGCCCTCTTCTCTGCCAACCAGCTTGACCAGGCTATGCCCCTGCCTTCATTCCAAAGTTCCCAACAAGCCCTCCAACAAACCTAACCATACTTAAAGGTCTAATCAAAGTCATTTGCCATAAGTCATACCCTCTGAACCACACCGGATCCCTGTCATCAACCTCCAAAGGCTCTAACATACCAATCTGCAAAGCAACCAGTTATCTAAATATGTGAACTTAAACTGATGAGCCTTTCCCCAATGCCAAAACAATCACAGTACTATCCCTGACCACACAATACAAGGTTTATGGACTGGGGAGTATGATTGTGGGGCAACTTTGAAAATGGAAAATGACAAGATTGTACATATTCCAAGTGTAATAAATGTTGAAGGCGATACAAGTTTTGCAAGATATAGGTGACAGTCAAACAATTGTTTTTTTTTCTGTGGAAAGAATGATGATTTAATAAGTAATTGTGATAAGGGGAAATGTTTTGCTTGTGAAAAGATGGGATATGAAGCAAGGAAATGTGATTTGATGTTTAGAAATGGGAAAATGTGACATGATTGGGTGATTTGTGATGAACAATTACAAGTTGATAAACAAGAACAAATACAGGAATATTTATATGATATAAAAAAGTATGGGACATGAACATGAAAAACACAATATCATACAATAATACAATAAAAGAATAATGTCTAAGGAAAATAAAAATAATGAAGGTGAAGAATTAGTACTGGAAACAAGTGAAGAAGAAGATATAAGCTAGAAAATAGTGAGAGGAAAAAATAATTCACTAGGGAAAAGGGGAATAGAAAAAGAAAATTTAAAAGTGTGGTTGTGAAAGGAAATTAAAAAAAGATAAGGGGTAAGATGGAAATACAATAAATTAAAAAGAACCTGAAAATTCTATCAACTAATGTTGATAGTGTAAAGAACATTAAAAGAAGATTATCTGTTTTGGAATGGTGTATGCTATCTGACATGCATGCAATTATCTTAGAAGATACAAGAATACTAACAGAAGAAGAAAGGATACATATGGAAAAGTTTTGGAATAAAAAATCATTGTGTAGAATATGAGAAAAGATACATGTTCAGTGATTGGTGTGTTATGTAATAAACTGTTAAAGTTTTAGACTGCACTATAGTTGAATTAGGTCGAACAACAGTGTTAGATATAATATATAAAAAATATGTGTATAGATTTATTGAAATATATGCATGTGTTACTAAAAAAAGTGAGGAAATGTTTAAAAAATCTTAAACTGTGTATGGGTAAATATGGAAATAATATTAGTTGGAGATTTTAACTGTGATTTAAGAAAAAATGATGTTAAGATGGTTTATGAAATAATGAATTGTGGAAAGTTTTATATATATATATATATATATATATATATATATATATATATATATATATATATATATATATGGGGTAATAAACATTGGACTTAGAAATGAGATTAAAACACAGATTGATTATTTTATAATATCTGATAACTGAAAAATGATAAAAAAGGAACAAAAGAAACAGTTTTTCAGATCATTTTTCTGTATGGATAGAAGTAAAAGAAAAGGAAAACATATAAGGTTAGGCAAAAGTATTAAAAGATTGAATGAAAAAGTTTTAGATAAAGGAGATAGAAAAAAAACTGATCAATTATGGAAAGAAAATGTATAAATGAGAGTATTCATGAAAACTGGATTGACTGGTGGATAAGTTTTAAATAAAAATAAAAAAAAAATATTTCTTAAAATGTCAGGCGATAAGAAGATGGAAAAAAGCAAAAATATAAGTTATTAAGCCAGGTATTATTTAGACAGGCATTAATAAATGATAAAAACTTTTATGAAAATGAGAAGGAAATGTATGAAATGAACCAAGAGAAGATTAGAAGATTAAGAATATGATATATAAGCAAAGGTATGTTCTATAAGGAAAAAAAAAAAGAAGTGTGTCCTTATTTGAGTAAGATAGTGAGAGAAAATGAGAGGATAATAAGGGAGTTTGAAACTAATAAAGACGAAAGGGTGAGTAAACAAGAAAAAAATATTTGAAGTAATAAAACAGTATATAAGAATGCATTTATGAAGAGAGAGAAAAAAGACAGTCAAATATGGAAAGTAAATAAATTAAGTAAAGAAGAGATTTAGATTATGGGAAATATCAATACAGGAAAGTTCTATAAAATTTTAAAAGATGTGAGTGTGGAGAAAGCTACAGGAATAGATGGAATTTGGTATTATATGGTATTAAATATAAAAGAATGTCAAACAGTACCTTCTGTGGAAGTATTGAACGAATGGTTAGAAAAAGGGCTATCTAGAAAAATAAAGACAGTTATACGGAAAAAAGGAAACAAGAGGATATTAGAAACTAGAGAGCAGTGGTATTAAACAATATGGATTACAAAATATTTATGAGAATAATAGGGAAGAGATTAGGAAAAGATGTGGCTAGGTTAATGGAGTCTATTATTTTTAGAAAAAAAAGAAAGGAAGTCAATATTTATTATGATATTAAGAGAGATGATAGATGATATTATAAATTAAAAGGTGGAAACTAAAATAAGGGTTGGAAATGTGACTAAAGCATTTGACAGAATACAAAACAAGGAATTATGGAGTATATAAGATATTATAATGTAAGTCATAAAATAATAAAAGTTATAACATCAGTATATGAGAATAATAATGTAGAATTAATATTAAATGGATGATTAAGTGAAGACGTAAGAATAGAGTGGGGACAAGACAGGGCTGTCCAGCACGCAACATCTTATGTGCATTAGTTATGAATCTGATTGCAAATGAAATGAATAGAGAATTGAAACTAGCAAGATATAGGATGATAGAGGGAGTATATATCTCAATTATTCTTATTTATGGAGATGATATAGTTTTATAGTATTAATAACTAAGAATAGGAAATGGATGGAACATGAAATTAGAAAATTAACTAAGTATGTAAATATACCTGGATTAAGTATTAATAAAGACAAAAGTAAAGATACTGGATTTTTGGATTAATTGGAAGGTATTCACTTTAATTACAAGAGATAGATATTTTAGCAATAATATCTGGGGTAAATATGAAGGAGGGAAATGCAATGGAATAAACTTCTATAAAGATTTAAACAAATCTGTATATTTTGGCGATCATATATATTGTCAAATAAGAAAAAAGTATATTTAATAAATTCCATTCTTTTGGGTAAGATCGCCTATTTGGCAAGTGTATGTGTATGTATATATATATATATATATATATATATATATATATGGGCCTACTTCATAAAATTAACAGACCATTTGATCGACATTCATTTGGTCGACAGCTCATTTGGTTGACAACCAGTATTCAAGGCATTTAACAGAGATTTGGCCCCCTCCCCAATGTTGTGCGACCCTGGAGTTGATATATATAGTTGGGGGGGTGTAGTTCTTCTTGTATTTTCATGCTTTTAAACAAAAATAGGTGGGGGGCTTCACCCCCACACCCCCCAATGTGGGGGGCTGTGCCCCTACACTCCGTAACTATATATAAAAACTTCAGGGTCGCACAACAGTGGGGAGGGGGGCAAATCCCTGTTTAGTGCCTTAAATACTGGTTGTTGACCAAATGAGCTGTCGACCAAATGAATGTTGATCAAATGGTCTGTCGATCATATGACGTAGACCTATATATATATATATATATATATATATATATATATATATATATATATATATATATATATATCCTATCTAATTATGAAAAAGAATCATTGTTGATTATATTTTCATTTATATGGGGATCAAGGCTAAATCCTCTAAAGAGAGGAATTTTGTATGCCAAGGAAGAAGAAGGAGAACAAGTTTAATCAATCTTACAGTTCATGCAGCCTCTTTGAATCTGTATAAAATGTTAATAGGATTAAAAGGAGAAAATAGGAATATAGTAAATGATATAATGAAATTCAAATATAAAGATGTTTGGGAAAGATTAAGATATGGGGAAATAAGAATAATGCAAATGATGACATGAAATAATATTATAACAAGATATTTAATGGAAATTGAAAATAGAAAATGTAGAAAAAGCAGAACAAATGGTACTTAAATATAATGAATGTACAATATTATATTTGTCACTGGAGATATTTATAAAATAAAAAAAAGAAATGCAATTAAAACAAGGTGCATTTTAGTGTAAAAGATGTATGAATGTAAAGATTTCATGTTGAGACTAACAATAGGTAAATTGCCTGTTAAAGCAAATATGCCTTATAAAAGGATTCCAGAGAGGATATGCAACTATTGTGAGAAAGTTAAGAAGACAGAACATGTTTTTTTTTAATTGTATGAGTGATAAAATTGTGGGAGAAATTATGCGAAATTAACATACTGGATGATTTTAAAACTGTAAATTATATAAACATGAATATGATAGAATATGTGTACTACGGTAAAAAAGGAAAAGGAGGTGAAGGAAGTTGATAAAAATATTTTGCATTTTATGGGTAATTTGAAATGAAAGACTGAATGAAATAAAATATAATGGGAAATGGGAATTATCTGAAATTTTGAAGAAAATACATTTTTGGTTGTGGAAAAAGAGTGGGGGAAATAATTGAAATATATGAAGTATATTATGTTGTAATGTAAGATTAAATCAACTGTAAATAATGCATATAATGTATATAATATAAACAGTGTATATAAAGAAAGAAAACATGTGAAACACTTGCCAAGTGTTATTTCTGTGGCTGGTCAGAGAGGGAATTAAGATATGCTGATAAGCCAAAATCATATTTCTTTTGTGGGGAGTTTTCTCATTTAAATAATGATTGTGACAAGGTATGATGTAACCCAGTGTGGGTAGAAAGGACATAAAGCAAGAAGGTGTGTGCCTGAATTAGAAAATGGGACACTTCAAGAGTAAACAGAAAATAATGAAAAATGAGAGAAAGGAAAGAAAACATACGCAGCAAGGAAATCAGGAAGTTGTATGAGAGGGTGAACTAGGCGAAGAAGCAACTGTAGAAGAAGAAAAATTGTGGAGGGGAAAAATGAGGAGAAAAGTGCATGCAAGAAGAGAGGTCAGGAAAAGGGGCTGATACTAACTGAAGTTCTATCCAGTGAAAAATCTGATTCTGGGGATCAAGGATTATTTGTTCACAAAGCAAGAAAAAATATTCAATCAGGGAAACAATAAAAAAAAAAATAAGAGAGCGAAAATGTAAAAATATTTCCCCTAAACTTAAAATGAAGGAAAAGCAACAATATTAAGAGTATTTTTAGTAAATGTGAACATTATTATTAACACAGTAAGAAGTCTAGAGATACTAGAAAGGTGTGGTAAATGTAATGCGGATGTCGTTCTTTTAGAAGATGTAAGATTCCTAACAGGTGAAGAAAGACTGAAAACAAAAAAAAACATGTGGGGTGGAAATATAATATGGAACATAGGAAGTGAAGTTGTTCTGGAGTGGGTGACTTTGCAAAAAAAAAATAGCAAAAATACTAGATGTAACATTGGTTAGCATGGGAAGGTTAACTCCTGTGGGCATGAGGTGAATAATACATGTTTATAGAATTATAGCATTATATGAATATATTATAAGCAAATAAAGAGATAATCTGTTTCATCATATATTATACTATGTGATAGTTAACATGAAAATTATAATTGCAGGGGACTTTAATTGTGAATTGGGGTAAAATGTAAAAAGAAAGGGAAAGATATAAAAAATGCAGGAAGTTTTACAATGTGGTAAATTAGTTTTATGGAACAAAAGTCAGTGGGCTTATGGAAAGGGGCACGTGGATCTGAAATTATTTTGTATTATTAGAAGGCTTAAGAGATAGCAGATAGCGATACAGCTGTGATGTGTTTTTCACACCATTTAACTTAAATGTTACTTTGCAGTTTAGAACTGCTCAACTGAAAGAAAATTATGTTAAAAATCCAGACAAGGTCTTTTTGAAACTGCTGATGATATTGTGAAAGTCTGAGATAAAACAAACTTATGGAGTGGAGGGTGGAGCTTGGAAGCTATTTTGAAATGTGAAAAAACATGGTGAAACACTTGTGACTGGTCAAACAGTGATAGAAGTAAGGGAGCATATAAAAATAGGAAAAGGAATCAAAAGAATAAATGAGGGGGTGGAGCCTAAATGGCCAAGTGAAAGCAGCAACCTTTTTGAGCTCTGCAGTAAAATCAAAATAAACAGGAAAATATATACTTCTAAGGAATAGAATAATTCTGTTATTAATTATAATAGTGTAATCTTACTTGCCAGTGAATTTTGTGAAGGTTCAATTTTTTTCCTGTCAAAATCTTTTGGAGACTTATTGGTAGGAAAAAAAATGATCAACTCTAAGCATTCCCACTCTGATTCTTCTATATAGAAGGATGTGGAGCTAGTGACATCAACACGTCAGAAATTATCTATGAAAATAGATGGTTTTGAGGAGAATTTAGAAAATCTCAAAAAGAACTGTTTAGAACAAGTTGACATTTTTAAAGAAATGTTCCAACAGCAGCAAACTGAAATATCTGACATTGAAAATGCCCTAAATAACATGGAGGGAAGATTAAAGGAGGAAGACACACAAACAGAATTTTTATTAAAACAAAACATCTGGTTATTAAACAAAATAGACACCCTTGAAAACAGGGAAAGGACATGCAACTTGGGAATATTTGATTTATGAGAAAAAACAGAAGTAGATGACCTAGTTATTTTTATATCTTCTTGGATTGCAAAGCTATTAAACTGGCATGAAGGACTTTCCTATGGCATACAAAAGAACACACAGAGCTGCAGGTAAAACCATGCCTTTTACTTCAACATCTCCTCCAAGATCTATAGTAATAAAATCCTTTCTTTCACTGATAAAGGCTTAATTCTTAAAACAGCTTGTGAAAAAAGAACACTAAAATATGGTCAGAACAACATAAGATTTGATAATGATTATTCAGCAAAAACACTAGAAATGAGTTAAAAATGCTAGCCTCTTGTGAAAACACTCAAACAAAATGGGATTTAACCTGAAATAATTGTCTTTGCTAAAATAAAAATCCATCTATTAAATGGCACCAAAATGTTCAGCAATTTACAAGTTTCTTCTTTCAATAACCTTTTAGGAATTACTGAAGATGTGGACTGGACATCTCCCACCTTAAAAAGATCTCCTTAAAAGAACTACTGGTTTGATACAAAGAAAAGAAACAAAAACAGATATAACATCAATCAACAATGAAGAACTCCATCTCTTAGGAAAATGACTATCTTATTCCTTAACACTAGGACATACTAAATATTCTTTGATTCCATTCACTTTTAAGTAAAAAGTAAAGGGAATATTGGAAGGAAATGAAGGGTAAAATAGTGAGAAAAATGGAGTATATGCAATACATATACATATATACATATCTATCTGTCTAATCTATATATATATATATATATATATATATATATATATATATATATATATATATATATATATATATACACATATACATTTTTTAATTTTTTCAAGTCTTTTGGGTTTGTAATGCCATGACGGGAATGGACCCCATTCCTAAGTCAAAGTACAATTAAAGTTCATGAAATTAGTATTGTTTCAATCTTTGATGTCAATCAGTAGTGCTCTTCACAGCACCCACAATGTGGCCAGTAATGACACCTTCTGCAGTATATATGGAGTTACATGCATTGGTAACATATCTAAATATGACTGCAAATTCTTTTTTATAAGACCTGTTGCTCCTCCTACTATTGGAACTGTCTGGGTATCTTTCTTCCACCTTGCTCTTATTTCTGCCTGCAGATCCTGATATTTTATGACTTTGTGTCTCTCTGTACACAAGGCACTGTAGTCACTGGGTGTGACAATTTCAATGATTAATGCTACTCTTGTTTTCTTTTCTTGGACCACTATATCCAGTTTCCTAGCATCTATCTTTTGAACTGTTGGTAATGGATGATCCCAAGTGATGTAGACTTCTTCATTTTGTGGCTGAGGTTTCCAGTGTTTTTCAGCCACTTTAATACCATAATGTTTGCACAATCCCCAGTGCAACAGTCTTGGCACATTAATATGTCCTTTAGTATACAGTCCTTTTTCCATTAGTATGTCTCAACCAGCAACGAGGTGTGCAACTTTTTCCAATTTGGTTTCACAAAATCTACATTTGTCTGTTTCTCCCACATGTTCAATGGACTTTATAAACCAATGTGTATGCAGCCCACTCTCTCAGGCCACCAATATTGCCCTTTCATCTCTTGGTTTGAATTTGCCTCTCCTTAACCATTTTCATGTTCATTCCTGATCAACATGAGGTTCTTCCAGAAGGTTTCCATACTTTCAACTATATTTATGCTTTTTCCACTTTTCTACTTTCTCATCTGATCCTTCACCATATATTCTTTCTTTTGTTTTTTGGCACATTCAGTTGATCTCTGACACTGTAGCATTTGTAATAGGGTCATAAATTTAGATAGTATTACTGGAAGAATGTTTATGCCTAAATATCATTTTAATTGCAGATCAACGGGGTGGTCTATATTTTGGGGTGTTCATGTTCCAATGTTTGGTATATTGGACAGACCAAACGTATGGTGAGGATTCATGTTCTTGAAAACCTCAAGGATATTCAAAATTTTAATGAAGTTAGTCCTGTTGCACAACATTTTCATGAATTACATGATGGCTCTAATAGTAGTTTGAAATTTTGTGTATTAGGAAAACCCTTCCTGTCTAGAGGGGGTGATTTTGTGGCTAGATTACTTGAATTAGAAACTAGAATGATTTTAAAATATACTTTGAAGCCCTTTGGTCTAAATCAGGAATTGGCTATTTAATTCATGTATTTAATTCATGTATTTATTTATTTATGCATTTATTACTTTTGTTGATGTGTTTTTTCATAGTATTGCATTTATTTAATTCTATATATTTATTATATGCATTTATTACTTTAAATGTTTGTATTTTGCTGATGAATTAATTATGAACAGCTGTGAATCAATTTGTGTGTGCATACGCATATATATTTTTGCTCTAAAGCAATTGTGATCCATGAAGGTGAATTGCCGAGGTACCAGATTGCTTTTGAAATAAAAATTGCTGGTGCAGTGCTGGAATTGTGTTTTTTATTTTGTTGCTGTTGTTGGTGTTTTTCGGATCCCTGACTTTTATCTACTTCTGGTTTGATTTCCATTCCTGCTTGACACCAATAAGTTGCTGCTAGATTAAGCAGAGAAGTCATCTTAGATTTATTCTCCTCATGTTTCAAAACTTTCACTACATTTGGATATTGTGAGTTGAGCAGATATGCACAACTGCAGATCTGTACATATAATCAATTTCAAGGAGACCCATCACGCCTTCAGATCTTGGTATAAACTGATTTTTATAAATCATTTGGTGAGCATGAAGCATCCTTCTTGTTTTCGTATCTAATCTATCCAACATGTTTTGGGGCCAGTCAATCACTGCAAAACTGTAAGTTAGGACAGGAAAAGAAAATTGGTTTATAGCTTGGATTTTGTTCCTAAATGTCAGTGCTGTTTTCAGGATTAATTTAAGTCTTCTGAAGTATTCCTTATTAGGTTTTATTCACATTTGTTCATGTTTTATTGTTGATCCTTCATCAATTCTCAAATATTTATAGGTTCATAGGTTCATAGGTGTGTACTAGGCTAATTGCCCTGGAGCCTTTACCCTAGCCTTTAGCCTAGCCCATAGAAGTACCCTGGCATTGTGCCGACACTCTTTCTTGGACAAGTTCTTTTATATCACATTCTTGTCCCAAAATTATGTTTTCCAGGCATTGCAGTTTTCCTGCTTTAAAGGTTGCTTTTGCATATTTATTAAGAATACATGCCATTCTTTCATCATCTGAAAAATGTTGACAGCTTGCAGTTGTGCTTTCAGTTCCTCATCTGATGAGCTATACAGTTTTAAGTTATCAACAAAGAGTAGGTGAGAAGTTTTTACACTTTGTTGTTTTCTAGGAGCCAGATTATAGCCATGGCCTAAGCTGCTGAGTAAACAGCTTAATGGATTAAAGGCAAGGCAAAATAGCAATGGTGACAGAGATTCACCCTGGAATATCCCCCTTTGAATTTTTATCCCTGGGAAAACAATTTGTCCTTTATCATGGCTTAGCTGCAAAGTGGTCTGCCACTGTTTCATGGTCACTGTAATGTAATTGATCAGTGTGGGGTGTATCTTATACATTTTTAAGCACTATTTTACCCATGAATGAGGGATACTATCAAATGCTTTTTTGTAGTCAATCCATGCCATACTTAGATTCTTCCCCTTTTTACAGTTCTCCACTATGACTTTATTTAACAACAAATGATCCTTTGTTCCAAATGACTTTTTTATTGACCTTTTGTTCTACAGCCATAATTGAGTTTTTTTCTAAATGACTATAAACTCTGTTGGCATCAATTCCTGTGTATAGTTTCTATGTCGTCGGAAGGCAAGTTATTGGTCTATAATTTTTAGGGTAGCTTGCAGGTTCACTCTTAAGGAGAAGCATTGTTTTTCCTGTTAGACAGGTTAGTGTCTGTTCTGGTGTGCATATACATAATTCTTACTCAAGGCTAAATCTTCATGCAAAGATGTTAATACTTCTAACCAGAAGTTAAGAACTGCACCTGGGCCTGGGGTTTTCCAATTAGAGGCTTTTCTTAACTTTGTTTTAATCTCTGTAGCTGTTACTTCATCCCATTGCATATCCTGTACCTTTAACTTTCTTATTCTTTCTTTTACTTCTTCTATTCATTTAGCATCTTTGTTATGTTCCACAGGATCTTCCTAGATACTTCTCCAAAATGTATCTATTTCTTCTTTTTTTTTTGTCAGTCTTTCAATTCATTTTAAGTTATTTCCAAGTCCTCTATAAAACCTTTTTGGGTCATCAATAAATTGTTTATTTTGCACTTTTCCGTTATATTTATCTTTGCAAGTTTTTACACCTGTCTTGAAATTTTTAGTTTGTTATTTGAGATAGTTCCTGATCTGTTCTAATATTGTGCATTGCTTTTATCACATCTTTCTTAGTATTTTTGTTGATCTATTCCCTTTTCTATAGTCTTCTAACAGTGATACTTCTTGTGTTAATTGATTTATAATTGTCTCTATTCTATTTGATATTTCAATGATGGTATTCGATTTCTCCCCTTCCTTTCCCTCACTACCTTCTGTTCTTCTGGTAGAACTTTATCAGTTATTAATTTAGCTGCACAGTAATATATCCTGTTTACTTCTTTTATATTGCATGGCTGTCTATGAACAGTCCTAATTACTGTGTTCATTTGTTTTATCAGACTTCTGACTTTTTGGGTTTTATTAACCTTTTGCAGTCTATTTCTTTCAATGATCTTGATATATCTGTCCATGTCTGTTAAATCAAGCAATTCTTCACTTACCTCATTTTCTTCTAAACTGAGGGCACATTCCTTGTTTTCCAGCTCCTGCGGGCATTCTATAGAAGGTTCTATAGCATCTTCCTGTGACACATTCTTATCAATTTCATCCTGTGCCATCCATTGCTCTATCATATGGGAGCTCACTGGCCTATCACTCCTCAACATTGACTGCATCAGTTTCCACAGTTTTTTGTTCCTTCCCCTGCTGTCTAGCTTCAAGTTTCCTGTGGAAGGTTCCAGATTATCTTCATATGGCACCTGACCAGTTGCTTCCTGATCCACTGGTTTCCCCTTAATATGGATATCCATTACCCTATCCTGTTGTGGTGCTTTCTGAATTAGATTTTCTACACTAAATCATTCACTTTGCAGGTACTCCATAACCTCAGTTTCTATTTTTTAACTTCTCCATCACTAACCTCCTTTTCTATTTTTCCTCTTTGTTGTCTTATTTTTTGTATTGTAAAATGTTCCATGTTCAGATTCCTTTGTCTGTATTTCTCTTCAAATATCTTTGGGGCTACTTTCTTTACCTTGATTAATTTGGGTTTCTCCTTTACATAAATATTGTACCATATCAAATCTCTTTTTTTCCCTATGTCCATATTTCTTTTTTATACTTTTCAAATATCTCTTGGCTTTGTTGTTTATATTTTTGCACTTCCTCAGACGATTCTTTTTTCCGAACAGATCAAGATCTCTTCATCTATATACTATGTTCTATATACTGTGTTTCACAAATATGTTTTATTAATGAACACAAATTATCATTTGAAGCTTCTGACAATTTTTCTTGCAGAAGTATTTTTTTTCCTCTAATTTCTCTTTTAATCATTTTGTATATCTTGTGTCTGGAAATTCTAGGCTTTTTACAGAGTAGTAACAGTACATAATTTCTTTCTTATCCTCAACAGTACACTTTATCATCATCTTTATGTCTCTTCTTTGGCCTATCAGTTTTTGTGATTTTTGTGGACTACTACTTCCTTCTACAACAGGGGGGGGGGCATCCTCACCCTGGGCCTGACCCCATTGTAGTACTGTTTTTGTGTTTTGAGGATTCTACACTGTCACATTTTCCAGTCCTGGCACCAGTGCGCCTACCAGGATTGGGCAATTTTTTTATCCTGTGTTTTGTGCACCCAGTTATCATTTTTCGTTTTTGGCTTACTTCTGTCCATGATATATGCTATAAATACAGACTATATATCAGTGTAGCCTTGGTGAGGGTTTGTGAAAATAGGGTCCACCTCATGAAGGTACTCACCAAGACTTAAAGATGGATTCAATTTCAGCATTGCTACTCTCCTTTGCTTGCTGAATTTTCATCTCTCCATAGATATATATCTATGGGTCTACATCAGATAATCAAATGTTTACTTTCATGAACCAATGTTTTCCTGGACAAAAAGAGCAAACTTTCAATTAAGCAAACAGGAAAATCTGTGAAGTAAAAGGACCGGTGACCCGGAAAGTCATTGCAGGGCTCGCGTTCACATTTGATGAAGTAAACCAAACAAAAACATATATCCTGAGATTTCTGAAATGTTAATGTTTATTGGGATTTCTATGTGCTGTGGTTTAGTGCAATAAATTATGTTTTTTAAAAGTGCTTGGTTCCTCCTTCCTTGGGCACCTTGGACTTTTGTTTCAAGTGACTGCTGGTGCATTTAACATAATTCTTGAGGAAAATCAGCAAAGTATTACACAGGAAATGGAGGCAGTGGGCAACATCAGTAGTGTGTTCTCAGAGTTGGTATATATAGTTAGGGGGTTGCGGGGCACAGCCACCCACCTGGGTGTGTGTGAAAGTTGAATGTTGGCCAACTGCTTTTATTAAAGTAAAAGAACCTTTGCACGTAAGGAAATGGCACAGCCTCAAAAAGAATAAATTCAATACAAAAAGCACAAAGGCCAACAGACTGTGGTATAGAAATACTTTATTAAAGCATGTATAAATAGAGCATTAAAAACTGCTTTCATTCCCTATGTAAAAATCTTCTGATGTGAACATTCACTGAATTACAAAGTTGCTGTTTTTGACTCAAAGAAGAGAGT
>NC_056733.1:1510959526-1511002026 GCF_019279795.1 Protopterus annectens
GAATAACAAACCACAAACTATAAAAAGCAAACATAATCTCAAGTCTAACTAATAAATGTAACAAAGCTATAATATCCTTTGATGATAGATTGCAATTAATAAAAACTATTCTTTTTCCTAAACTATTATATATAATACAAGCTTTAACCATATATATCTGACAAGTCACTTACAAAAGATAATAAACAATTACTACAATTCTTATGGTTTCCAGAAAACCTAGGGTAGCCCTACATCATCATATTAAACCTTGGAAATTAGGTGGTATTAACTTTTGTGATGTAGATATCTATATTAACGTAACATTTTAAAACTATGCTAAACTTCATTGATCCCAATTATAAGTAATATTGGAGAAATTGAGAAAAGAATACGACATTACTATTTAGGCATAGACATTATTTACAAGAGAAAAGGCAGAATGTATATGCATAGTTGGGTAAAAATAGTAAAATAGGATATTAGTTTAATGAGGAAAATAAAAAATGTAAAAGGAGAGGTAAAAGAACACAAGAGCAAATTATGAGTATTGTAGTAAAGCTTGTGTAAAATATGTATAAGAGTAAAAAATGGAAATAAGAGAGAATGGAAAGAAAAAAATGAGAGAGAGAGAGAGAGTTAAGGAAAATTTTGAAAAGGAAATTACTATTAGTGAATTGGATATAGTGCTTACAAAAGTAAATACTAATGTAGTATTAGGCCCAGATGGTATAGAGTATAGAATGTACAACAGATTAATGGATTGTCAATGAGTGTATTTTGCAAATATACTAAAAGAATGGTTGAAGGAGGCATTTGTTTATGAAGAGTTATGTAGTGAGATATTAATATTTACATGGAAGAAAGATAAGAAGAATGAAATAAAAAATGGAAACTCACCAAACTAAATCACACAAATTATAAAAATTGTATTAGGATAATACAGAGGAAAATGGAAGGAAGTGATGAGGGATACTATGGAAGAAAGTATATATGGCATAAAAGGTAATGGATGTCAAGAACTCTTATTGGTTGTGATAGAAATTGTGGATGATATTATAAATAAAAGGGAGGGTATCAAACTCATGGAAGGTGATATTAGTAAATATTTGATACAGAAGACATGATACTTTGATGGATATTATGGAGAAGTATGGAATAGCCAACATAATTAGGATATATTATATGTCATCATATCAAAATAATAGAGTTAGAGTGTTAGTGAGTGGGTGGCTGACTGAAATATTGCCTACAACAATGTTGTTCAAAAGAAACCTGAACAAGTGGAGGGGACACCATTAATTCTTCCCAGATAGAGCACCCACAACCCTCCTGGACATGGGCAGTCATTACTAAATATAATCCTGGGTATTGACTAGACTACCTTTGGTATTACATTGGAATGAAATAGCAAGGCTTGAAAGGAACTCCAGGTCGATTGTCTAGTAACCTCCTATGATCTTATGAAATATGTATGAAGTCTGGTATAAGACAGGGATGTCCCATGAGTGGAATACTGTTTGCATAAGTGATGATTGTGATAATGACGGAAGCAACTTATATACAAGTGATATTGTATTAGCTATTAAGAGCAAAATATTGATGATGGAAGTGTCCGTTTGTATAAATGGGTGTTTAAATGAAATGAAAATGATCTTGAATAAAAATAAAAGTAAGGATTTTGGATGACATGGTGAAAATTGTATGTGTATATTTTTTAAAGAATGAAGTGGCTTTGCTAGGGATAACATCTGGATAAAATTATGTAGTTATGATGCAATGTGAGGGTTAGCATTCACAAAAAAGGTTTATCTGGTGAACTCTTTATTAATGATAAAATAGCATATACGTTAAATGTTTATATCATCAAGAGAAATATGGAAAGGAAATTGTGCAACTGATATTTTCTTTCATATGGGATTCAAGATTATATCCTTTAAAAATAGCTGTATTGCACAAGTGAAGATGAATGGGATTAAGGTTACTAAATCCATTTGTTTATTTTGTTTCTTTAAACTTTAATAGAGTATAAAGGTGAATAAGGAGAGAGAATGAGAAATGAATAAAGTGAATGTTTAAATATAAGTGCAACTTGTTCTGTGAGTTAATGAGAATAAAAGAAAATAAAAACATACACAAATGAAGAAAGTCAAAATTATCAGGAACAAAATACTAATATGAAAAATAAAAATTGTGATAAAAAGAAAGATAAAAGGGTGTGATATAATAATGTAATGGAAGAGTATATCATGTAAATCCATGGGAAAATTTACCAAAAGAATTGATTAAAGCCATTAAAGTATGGGAAAGTGGTGTGCCAAGATTGTAAATTATAAAGATTTGCTAAGGAGACTGCTAATAAATAAATTACCAGTAAAGGAGAATATGCCATAGAAAAATAAAATTGAAAACGTGTGTTTGTTTTGGAGGTGGGGGGAGACAATACAGCATGTTTATTGAAAAGTAAAAGAGTAGTGAAACTCTGGAAAAAGTTCTGTGAAGAAACATTTTTGAGAATAGTAATGACATAATCAATACAGATATGAATATGATTGCGTATGGATATTATAAGAACAAGAAAAAAGAATATGTGAGATGGGTAAATAAAAATTTATTTTATGTAATATGGGTTATTTGTTATGAAAATTTGAATGACATTTTGTTTAATGCAAAATGAGGTTTGGTAACAAACCAATTTGTCCAGAGACATGTTCAGCTGGGAGTTAGACAGAAGCAGTAGTGGGAATTAATAGGGTAGGGGAAGTAGGGTGTGGGATGAAATGGTTAAATGGGAATGCTTGAGAGGAAATGAGGTAAGGGTAGGGAGGGGCTTAGAAGTTTTTATGCAAGTGTAACTGGGTAAGGAATCACATTTTGGCGTGAACTTGCTAAGCTTAGCGTCAGCAAGTTACATCTGAGATTATCTGAAGTAGGTGTAACAGTGTAGGGAGGCCTTAAAGGGAGAGGGTAGTGTTTGGGCTTGGAACGTTATTTAAGTTAATTCTTTCATATGTACTTGTAATTGGAGGCATTGGGTGAGTTGTGGCTGTTGGGGGTTGTAATATAGTTCAGTCTGTGCATGGGGGTTTTTGTGCTGCAATGGCAAAAAAAATGTTTTTTGGTTCAGTTGGTAGTTTAGGGTCATGGTCTGTCTCCTGTGTTGAGTTCTTGTTAGTTGTTAGGTATTTGCGTATGAGTTGTGATGTTGGATTCCTGTTTTGACATGTTCTCATGTTGTTATATTCTTCTTTTGGTTGCTGCTCACTGCCCGAGTTCATTGGGTGCGTCTATAGAGCTTTCCTGCTCATTGGTTTTGTTTGCTGTCCTGCAGGCTTGCAACTGTTTCTGGGTCTTTCACTGTGTGGTGGGTATGCTGTGCTCATTTTTAGTGCACCTGTGCATTTGCATTGTAGAAGGTTGAAGCCATTGACATGGCATTTGTGGGGAGAGGCTGAGGATCTGTATAAAAGGGTTGCTTTATAACTATTATGGTATGGGAGTGCCAAGGGGAAAAATAAATGGTGTGTATTGATTTGGACATTCATGTGAGCAGTCAGTGGGTTTGTTTTAACTTGTAAAGCCAAAGCTGAGTAATGACTGTGGGCAATTACAGACTACCTGAGATCACTGTCTGCTTAGCTGACTTGCTCACAGTTAAACAGAAGGCAAACTGACCAGTTATATTTCTGAATAAGGCTTTATCTTATCTCTCTAAGCTGTCTCCGTTTCCGCAGAATGTACCTGATTTCTACCTCATATTTGGTTTGTTCTTCGAACTTTGTCATAAGACTTGTCATTTGCTGGATAATTGAGGATTGTAGTTACAAAACAGTAGCAGACATTTGAATTTCAGACTTCTTCTTCAGAAAATGTATTGGTAAACCTAGCAGTCTCACATTTTTTTGTATATAAAAATGATATTTAAAGCATGAAAAAGGGGTTTCTGTATCTCACCTGTACAGGAATGTCCAGATTTTGTTTTGTAGTTGGTGTTGCTGGCAAGTGAGGTCAGAGGGAATGATGGATATTTGCATTTCAAGATTTTAAACCCTTCAAAAAATCCATGTTGGTGCAGACCAGTTGATCTCCTGACATTTGGGCTGGGTGATTCCTAAGTCATTCAGAGCAATGGTTGAAGATTATCCTTGTTGGGCCTTTGACCCCCTATGGGCTGTGGCTTTGTTCAGGTTTCTTGGGGAGAATTGGAAGTGCAGCAGTTAGCCCGCATGTTTTGGTTTCTATGAGAGTTTGAGTATTTGCAACCAGGTACTGTGCTTATTTCATAGTGGTTTAATGAAGGTGATTTTGAGTTTGGAGGTACTGCCTTTGAGCCTTGGTGTACAGGAAAAAGGTTGGACTGGTTTCAAAGCTGAGTTGTACTGGGGTGCTTTGTGTTTGGGAGGCATGGTGCCTGCATGTGGTTGCAGTGGAAGGACTGTGTTGGGAGCTTAAGTGTAAAATGAGTTTGTCCATGAGAGGGCATCATGGGAGGGGAGGCCTTTTTGCTGTTGATTCCTTGTCTGTCATTGTTTGCATCATATTTGATTCTTTGTCGTTGTGGTTTGGTTTTCAGTAGTTTGTCTGTCATGTTGGTGCAGGTCACTGGGGTGTGATGGTTGCATGCATGGCATTTGTGTCTCCAGATTTTGGTGGATGGTCCAGAGTGTGGATTGTGGGTTGGTCCGTGTTGCTTGATCAGTTGGGTAGGGATGGGGGAGTAGGTGTTGTGGGGAGCTGATGGGGTAGCTGTTGTCTAACTGAGGGAAGATTTCTCTCTTTCATTTCTCTTTCTTTACCAAGAATGTACCTGACTGGAGTTTAATAAAGGGGTAGTGGGTCATGGGGCCTTTGTTGGTGGGAGGTTCTGGGGTGTTCGTGGACTGTAAGATGCCTGTGCAGTAATGGCTGTTGGCCTTGTGTACAGAGTGCTGCCTTTCTTTTCTGTGCATACAGCATTAAGGAGGAATGATAGAGGCAAAACTGCTATGTAGCTGAGAGAAGTTTCCTCTCTTTTTCATTTCTGATTCTTTACCAGCAAGATTGCATCTAACTGGAGTTTAGTCAGACAAAAGACTTTTGTTTTCTGGCTGTTAAATTTGCAGCATACATATGGTAGTCTAATGCTACTTACTCATTTCAAAAGTATTACTCTGATTTAATTTACACTTTTTTGTTAAGTTGTCTCTGTGGCTCAAAGGACTAAGGTAGTCAGCTTGTCTGATGGTGTTTAGGGGCCCTAATCCAGGGATATGGAGATATTTTTGTAAGAGCAGTACTTAAGGGGTGTCACTATTTGGATTTTCTCACTCTGTTTATGGCTGTCCAGAATTTTTGTTCTAAGAGGTTGAGAGCACCTGCGCTGGGGGCTGGTGGGTGTTGGGTGGAAGGACTCACACCATACCTCGACTGGGCAGACCTTTCCACTAGCATCATCCATTTCAAATGTATGGATTTTGTAGAATGTCCAGATTTTGTATCATATGCTTTGTCCATTTTCATAAATGTGGATTGCTGGCGAGTTAGGGGCAAATCATTGAAAGTGAAGTCAGAAAATTAATGGCATATATTTAGGTTTCAGACTTTATACCACTCAGTCAGACAAGCATCTCCAAGATGTGGAATGCTGCCACTTAGAAAGTGGAACACATAGGTAGAAGTTGGAATGTTTACTAAAGACTCATTAAAACTTTAACTAGGAAACTCATAAAATGATTGGAAGGTGAAAATTTTAGTTATAGAATAGGCCTTTTTATAAAATAATGAGTCAGTTTTATTTGCCACTGAGGTCAGTTAAATTGTTGACACAGAATGTGTAACAGCTTTTCAATGTGGAACTTCATGGAACATGAAATTTATGACCCCAAATGAGGGACGTTCCTTGAGATGAAGGGTGCATCAGATGTATGGGTAGTTTATGGAAGTGTTTCACTCTTGGTTAACCATCTTAATTTTAATTTCTGGGAACATGTTGCTGTTAGATCTGTGTGTAGGATAAGCAGCACATGGGAGAAGCTGCCGAGGTCACACTCTTAAAAAGATCAATATGTAGTTTTGAAAAATTTTCATTTGTGTCACACATGGGAGATTGGGCAGAGATGTCCTTGTAGTGCCTGTTTACAGAAATCCTTCCAAGACTTGAGGAATGGTTTAAAATTTTCATTGCACTGACTGTTTCTCCTTCCATTACCAAGATGAGGAACACTGCTGCTATATTGTGGAAGAAATGGGTAAAACGTGGAACCCTTACTAATGCATTTCAGATAATTTACATTTGTCTTTCTCTTTGCAGATGATGGTGCTGTGAGGGGAATTTCAGTTGCTGCAGTGCTAAGCAGTGAGCTCACATATGGTGGAAGCAGGTTGTTGCAGTGGATGTCTTGGTCACTAGAGTGGTGTGCAATGAGGACACATGTGGGGGATTGCAAAGAGCACAACAGTTACTGGCCTTAAGGATGTGAATTTCAAAGGTAATGGATTCTGCTAGGTTGGAAGTCTTGGTTGCTGGAGGGGCACACGATGAAGTTACAGGTAATTTTATTTTAGTTAGTGCTCCTTAAGACATATCAGTGTTGGTGGGGTTTGGGGTAGGTGGGATGCAGTCAAAAACATTGTAGGATTATAGGAAGTTACTAGGTTTAGGGCTTTAGGGCCCTTATAAGCTAGCCAAATTTGACCCTTACTTTCATGCAAAGTACCTATGGTTCTTCTCCGAGAGGGAAATGGGTGGAACCCTTGGGATGAATTTATGATTACCCATTCACTTGTTCAAATTGTGTTTGAAGAGGGCCAATGAGATGTTTTGTTGGCATATAGTGGGAGACTGATTCAAAGGTGTGGTATCTTTTGAAAGACAAATATGAGCTTCATGCAGGTTTTACTGATGTTACATACCACGTTAAGGTCTTTAGAGACAGTAACATGGGCATCATTTGACTCACGCTTTGGGCTGATAAGAGGTGGTTTGGTATATTTATGACTTTTAAGGGAAGGTAGGGTTTGATGGATCATTGTGGGTATGAGGGACGTGGTGCTTATTTGGTTATGCAGAAGTAGAAGGCTTAAGTAAGGCATTGTTTAGCCTAGCTGCAGGAGTTTGGGGTACCTTTTTTTCAGGAATGCTTATGGTAGGGAATTGCCATATTCGTTAAATTTCTGTTGCAGCACCTGGTGGGAAGGATATTAGTGGGAAGATTTAGTTATTTGTCTGGCTTGGGAACAAGGTAAGGTAGTTCAGTTGATCAAGGAGGAGTAGCGTACTGCACAGGTGACAAAGCTATGGGCACTCACAAAAATTTGGTTAGTAGTTCATTGGTTTAAAGGGTTGGGGGTAGGTTTGATAGTGTGAAGATTGTTCAACATTGGCTATTGACAAGATTGTTTTTTTGAAGTTTGAGGCTGGTAATTGGAGATTTATTGGGCTACAGTTCATATGTTATTTATTTTATGGATGTATTGAAGCCATTCTGAGGGTGGTTTGTTAGTCAATAAATATTATGAGGGTTATTAAATGTTTTCTTGTTTATAATGGATGCTTGGTATGATGGCAGGATTGCTATTAAATTGATGCATGAAAGGAAAGCTTATTTTGGTCATTATATACATTGTCTGGTATATTGGGGTTGCAGTTAGGCATGATGTTATACAACTGTCCTTGCATTGTTTTGCATGGCATTGTGTTTAGTGTTCTGTTGGTAGATTTGGCAGGTAATGACTTGGGAATCATTACAAATCTACTATTGGCAGTTACAATTAGTGTGAATTTAGTTGATATGCAGGAGGTATGCAAGGTTACTGTTGTTATTTTAGCAATGGAGTGGGATCATTGCTTTAACCTCAGCCTTTTAGGCAATTGGCTTTCTTGGGTATTTATATGATAGGGCTTTGGGAGGTGATGACAGAGATCCAGTTTGGTTTAGAGAGAATGGGGTACACCGAATGTTTGGCTTTTACCCTTGTGTAGTTAGGTTGTAAGAAATTTTGATAAGAGTGAGGGAGAACAGAGTTGTCAGGCTGGTGGGCAGAGAAGAGGGTCAGGTTTTCTCTCTTCGGTTCCATCTCTGGTGTTGGATCTTCATTTCAATGAGTTAGGAAAGGAAAGTGAGCAGTTGGACGCTGCTTATTGGGTTTGATGTTTAATTCAATATGTGGTAAATGAAGTGAGCAATGGGACGCTGCTTCATAAGTAAATAAGCGAGCGGAGGTAAGGACACTACTTATTTGGTTGGATGTTTAATGCCATAAGTGGAAAATGAAGTGAGTGGGACCCTGCTTCATAAGTAAAATATGTGAGCAGAGGTAAGGACACTACTAATTTTGATGGATGTTTAATTCAATAAGTGGTAAAGGAAGTCAGCAATGGCATACTGCTTCATAAGTAAATAAGTTAGCGGAGATAAGGTCACTGATTATTGGGTTAGGGTGAGTGAGGTCATGCTGCCGTAGCTAACAGTTATATAAATGTTCATACTGTGATTAATACCACAAAACCAGGAACCAAAAACAAAACCACGAACTCCAAAAAACAAAGATCATCCCAGTTGGCCAGGCCCCCATTTTATTGTGCAAGATAAAAATGAAAAAACACAAGTAAAATTAAATGCTTTTTGTTTAGCACACTGGATAAACTTCATCAGATACGCAACACAATTAAAAGTAATCTCTTATAAACCACACCAAGTAAAAGCAATTAAACATGTGATTTGAGCCAATTAACTTTTAAAACTCTATAACCCTAGGGTAAAGTGCACCGAAACAACTATATAGTGCTCAGCTATTCATGAATTAAAAGGTGTAATTATATGCTGTAAACCAAATAATCATAACTACGTGTGTGTGTGTGTGTGTGTGTGTGTGTGTGTGTGTGTGTGTGTGTGTGTGTGTGTGTGTGTGTATATATATATATATATATATATATATATATATATATATATATGTTACCTGCAAGTAAAATGTAGTATATAAAAAATATAAAAAGATATATAAAAATATATATAAAAAAATATATATATAACAACAATAACGATTAATTAAAAAAAAAAAAATATATATATATATATATATATATATATATATATATATATATATAAATACAGCATATAATTACACCTTTTAATTCATGAATAGCTGAGCACTATATAATTGTTTGGATGCACTTTACTCTAGGGTTATAGAGCTTTAAAAGTTAATTGGCTCAAATCACATGTTTAATTGATTGTATGTGGTGTGATTTACAAGAGAGTACTTTTAATTGTGCTGCATATCTGTTGAAGTTTAGCCAGAGTGCTAAACGAAAAGTGCTTAATTTTACTTGTTCTTTTTTTTTTTTTTTTATTTTTATCTTGTACAATAAAGTGGGGGCCTGACCAACTGAGAAGACCTTTGTTTTCTGGAGTTCATACTGTGGTTAATGTCAGCTATACTATGTTTATATAATGTCCGAATGCAAAAAGCAACAAGAGGCAACCAGCAAACTTGCAATAATCCAGTCTCGTAGTTTAAAAATATAAAAAGTCTTTATTTAACGTGCACTTGATAAGTGCTTTCACTGCCAGCTTCCTCAGACTATAAAACTTTTCAAAGACACACACAATTGCTTAAATAGCAGTCATGTGATGTTAAACCAATTATTTTATTAACTTTTAAAAATACAGAGTTCTATTTATATATTATTCTAAATTTCTAAGTTTTTGAGGAACTCATTAACTCTATATAAAAAGTATATGAAAAAATACATATGCTACAACCTTCCTATTTATTAATTCATCATAATAATAATAATAATCAATTACTGGACTATAAGCCAGTCTTAACACATCTTATTTGAAGAATTATATTCTATGACAGAAGTGCATGTTTTTTTAGTGGATACTTGATCTAAATGATTCAACTACCCATTCTATAAAGTTGGTAATTCCGCTAAAAGTCTATACAAGTAAGAATAAGAATGTTACAATCTTATTGATTTCCACATTATAATCTATGAACAGCTGTAACTTTAATAAATATAATAAAATGAAGATATTAGAGTGTTATATCATATCATGGAGCTAAATGTATGAAATATGACAACAGCGATGTGTGATGTCACTCCGACTTGACGTCGGTGCACATCAGATGATGCATTACAGTTCTTATGAATACGGGAGATGTATATGTAAAAGACTATACTAAATACTACATTCTACATATACAATTCTTATGAATACGGGAGATGTATATGTAAAAGACCGCAGAGATTACTACAGTCTACATATATAGATATATATATATATATATATATATATATATATATATATATAGGGTCTTATTAATATATATGATGTAACAACGTTATATAATATGACTCAGGCATAAACACTTATGCTGTAGTTCATAAAAATAGAGAGTATATATGTAGAACTTATCGCAAATCACTGAAACCTTGCATACAAAATGCATTGAACCTTATAAATTTACTATGTCATATAAGAATTTGAAAAATGTATAAGGGTATGAGAACATGACTTTATCCCAGTAGGGCATTATATCAACTTAGCACCAAGATATATCAAAAAATATATATACAATATAATACGTAAAGATGTTCAGCTTATTCTAGTTACTATAAGCTGCATGCATGCACCAATAGTATATTTCGTATCAAGCTTGAATATAAATCAGTGACTAATACATCAACAAGCTGAATAACAATAAAATCAGTTTGCATAGCGAAAAAATGGATAAAACAAATTGATTGGGAATGAATCTAGATTTTAAAATGTAAAGAACGTATTAACAAGATAGAAAATATGTGTATGGCAAAAACCTTCATCTTACTTAATTCTGACCTGTCTAGTCCTTAGAATAGGTTTAATAGATGCCCTTTCATTGAGGCGTTTGCCTTTATCTGCTCTCATTAAAAGGCAAAGGCCTCAATGAAAGGGCATCTATTAAACCTATTCTAAGGACTAGACAGGTAGACATAGTAAATTTATAAGGTTCAATGCATTTTGTATGCAAGGTTTCAGTGATTTGCAATAAGCTCTACATATATACTCTCTATTTTTATGAACTACAGCATGGGTTTATGCCTGAGTCATATTATTTAACGCTGTTACATTATATATATTAATAAGACCATATATATATATATATATATATATATATATATATATATATATATATATATATATATATATATAAATGTTGACTGTAGTAATCCGTACAGTCTTTTACATATACATCTCCCGTATTCATAAGAATTGTATATGTGGAATGTAGTATTTAGTATAGTCTTTTACATATACATCTCACATATTCATAAGAACTGTAGTGCATCATCTGATGTGCACCGACGTCAAGTCGGAGTGACATCCCACAGCTCTCTTGTTATATTTCATACATTTAACTCCATGATATGATATAAAACTCTAATATCTTCATTTTATTATATTTATTAAAGTTACAGCGGTTCATAGATTATAATATGGAAATCAATAAGATTGTAACATTCTTATCCTTACTTGTATAGACTTTTAGCGGAATTACCAACTTTATAGAATGGGTAGTTGAATCATTTAGATCAACCCCGGGATTCATGAAGCTTGCGCCAGCCGCAGGCATAGCATAGGTGGTGTATTTCCAAACATGGCCACCAAGCGATTCAGGTACGATCCGATTCCATGTGCACTACTGGCATACGCCAGATCTGCACAGCTCTCAGCTTAGGTATGCTAATCACCCCATGTGCAGTGCCGCACCATGCAAATGACGATACACAATGATTCATGAAGTGGTGCAAGCGTAGAGTAAGCCCACAGAAATGTAAACCAAAAAACACAGTTTACATTTTTCCAAACAGAACATCGGAGCTATGAAAGCAGACCAGACTCATGTATTACAAAGTTAACATATGCCAATTTCTAAATATACAGCCAATGGCATAAGAAAAGATGCACAACACCTAAAAAACAACATTTAATGTCATGTCCACAGTAACACAAAGGAAAACCGCAGGGCATGTGTGTGCAAACGGGAACACAAAGAAAATATATACAAATGTCATAAAATCGCAATGTAGTACAAATCATGATTTCACCATAATACTCAATGGTATGCATGGTACACCACAACCAAGCTGCAAGGTTTGCTAAGGGTCTGTGACAGTGTCTGGCATGGTAACTAGGAATTAGTAATGCCATGCAAATGAGGTAGGTAATAGTGAATCGCAAACGTCCCACCGGACTAAGGATGTACCATACAGCGCAGCGCTACAACACTGAGGAGTGGCTTAGAGGTATACATGACATCAGCAGTGGGGTGTGCCACCGTAGCTGTAAGCACACTGGAGCAATGCAAATCCAGCCTGGCCATTGCTAAGCAAAGCCGCAGGACAGGGGTGGGGAGGTAAGTATAGCATCGTTTAGCTGAGAGCACATATGGTGCCCGAAAGCGCATGTGTACAGGGAGGAAAACGTGCCTGAAACCCGGAAAGCGGACGCACGCGCCATGCACCATAGCTCAAACAGGAAGGTCAGGGGAAGAAAAAAAGGAAATGCCGCAGTAGGGTAATTGGAGTACAACTGAGCAATTAACACCTATTAACTCACAGCAGGCAATCAACAGCAGCTGACACGTCTGCTCGCAGAAACCTGCAAAACAGGATAGGGGAGGTGTTGGATTGCAAAGAAAAGAGAACTGTCATAGCAGAGCAAAGCAAACCTGCAGCAGACCGGCCAAAGAACACATTACGCAAGATAAGCCAGGTGTAGGAAAGTACAAATGAAAGCAGGCTGCTGGATGCATGCCAGAAAATGGGAGGTGAAACATTAAGAAATGTAAAGGGAAGGGCAAGAGGTAATCCACGGCAGCCAAATGTAATTCAACACCAAAGGCACCACAATAGTAGTTCCTGTTGTAAAACACATAAGATACCCTGTAGCTACGATCGTACATACACACCCTATGACATCACCGGTGTTCACAGCACAATAGTATAAAGCGTGAAAGCACCCCACACACACCTGTGTATTCCCAAACACTGCACCATAGGTGTAAACATACAGGGAACTTTTACAATGTACATGTTGGGAGCTGCCATAGCTGTGATTCATCACCATGTGTTAGAGACTGACGGTGTTGTGGAGGATGATGCTGACAACCACCGCAGGCCCCAGAGGAGGAGAAGAGTGCTCAGACCAAGGGTAACCTACCAGGGGCTACATGATCTGGAGACAGTAGAGTGTTACAGGGTAGACAGGGACATCTTACAGCAAATAGTTGAGCTGTGCTGGCCATGCCTGAGATCCAGAAACAACAGAGGGGAACCCATCCCAGTGGACACGAAGGTATGTGTAAGCTTGCGAATACTAGCCACAGGTACCTTTCAAAGGCCAACTGGAGATATAATGGGGATCTCACAGGCATCAGCATCCAGGGTACTACACCAGTTCCTGGATGCCATGTTACCACATGCCAATGAGCATGTATACTTCCCCTGAACTCAGGAGGAGTTGGCCAGCAATATGCGTCTCATCCACCATGTGGCACACTACCCAGAGGTACTGGGTGCGATAGACTGCACTCACATACATATCAAGTCATCACCCGGTGAGCATGGTAGGTGCTACATAAACCGTAAGGGATACCACTCCATCAACTGCCAGGTCGTGTGCAATGCCCAGGGCATTATCATGGATGTGTGTGCTGGCAGCCCTGGAAGCTACCATGACTCCCACATCTGGCATGCCTCACAGCTGTATCAGGTATTTGTCAGAGGGGACATCCCACATGGCCACCTTGTGGGGGATGCTGGCTATGTACTGGAGCTATGGATGATGACTTCCATCAGAAATGCACACACACCCATGCAAGATTGCCATAATGAGGCACACGCACAAACCAGAATCATCATAGAGTGTGTGTTCGGGATGCTGAAATCATGGTTCCATTGCTTGGACATATCTGGTGGAGCCTTGCAGTACTCTCCAGGCACGTGTGCCCACATATTCATAGTATGTGCCATGCTACATAATATGATCCTGCGGAAACAGCTGCAACAGGGACAAAATGGTGAAGGCCCTCACAGCCCACCGCAATTGCCAAGGCCATTAAAGGCACAGAGGGATTCAGACCATGAACACCCTGTGCCAGCTCCAGTAGGCAGACGGAGGCGTGCCCAATATGCCTATGCCTTGGCAAAGAGGGAACGTATAGCACATACTCTGACAGTGTAGGCCCCTATGGACTGACACACCTCTCCACCTGCACACACAGTAAAATGGATGGCACACACACACGACCATCTGTAAATTGTAATGTATGGGTGGCCTACTGTGTGAATCCTACATAGGCATCCCTCAACCATTGTACACACAACAGCTATTGGAACAAAGAATGTCAACACCTGAACAGTACACGCACCTATCAGCATATGTTGGTACTGTGTGTATAGGTTCCTAGGTACATCGGTAGGTACACGCCCGATTGTCAGAGACCATTCATCAATCGAGGCAAACAGTGTCTGCTGTCGTCACCACATTGAGTAACCAACTGTCGCTCAGTGGAGCAGAGCCAATTGCGGGATCCATGTGTGTAATCACTGTTCCCCACACACTCTGCATGGATTCCCTGGTGCGTTAATGAGGGGCTCCATATAATGTAATCATGGATGTAGTGGAGAAGCATGGGGTGTACCCATGACAGGTATCTGTCACCCCAGCATGCTCCACCTACGGTTGTGTGAAGGTGTAGCACATTATAGTGTGTGGCTCACTGTGACATACATACCCAATGCTGGAGCACATCCATTAAACATCACTTGGACATACCACTAATAGGTCTCATCCATATGTACACTAACTGAGTTACCCATTTGATCGCAGTATGGAGTAACACCCGTAGTATATTCCACATACAAAACGCCATAACATGTGTACAAATCCCAGATGCCCAAGTGGTAAATGCAGTAACTGTCGTGCATGTTCCCGGTCCCACGTCCTGCAAGGGATGTAACGTAATATGCATGTTGGATGCAGGTCATCAGATCATGTTTAGCACATGTTAGCGGGAATATGCGTTGCCCAGTGCTGGTAAGCGTCATTTAAATATGACTATACGGATATGCGCGAAGCAGGGCTAAGCTTCTCTGAATATCGCGCAGATCACAGTCAATGATGTCCAGAACAGGTGAAACCAGCATTATTCACCCCTGTACTAATAGTGCCTGCTCTGAAGGGTAAAATGACCACTGCCAGGAGTAGAACACACAATCATGTACACAATCACCTAAAACTAAGCTACCCAAGATTTACCAACGGCAGGTGTGTAATGTGACAGGTTCAAACACAAACGTACAGAGTCCAGGTAACAGTATACACCGACATGTACACAATGAAAGGTGTATTCTGCCTGTCACTCTCTCTGTTATATATATACATATATATATATATATATATATATATATATATATATATATATATATATATATACATAATACAGATAGAAAGGGTGATAGAGAGATATATGTTGATATATACGGATTCACCTATATCTGCAAATATGTAGATAAGTCAACGACATGTACACAACCATGGAGGTACAAATAAATAGGATACTGCCAACTATGGAATGTGTCACATACCGACACGCGTAACCACGAGGCTGAAAGACTGAAAGAACACAGTACCAGAACACTAGAACCGCGTGTAATATTATCATGATATTAAGGGACATTTAGTTATTGCTGCTGGTGTTGCGGTCCATGTAGGTACTGTGTTCAACTGTGCTTCTGATTGCCGTAGTCTGTGTATGTGTGTGTTGAGGAAGCCGTGTGCATTTCCGTGGGACTGTAATGTGTGTGTGTGTTTGCATCATGTGTCTGTTAGTGCTAATTCGGAGGTAGATCATTACGGTAGGTGTGTTTATAGCTGGCCATAGGCATACGGTTACCACCTGTTCCACTTTAAGAGGGACAGCCCCTCCCTGGGCAGTTGTGTCCTGACAAAAAATATTAAAAAGGGCAAATGTCCGAGATTGTAGGACATAATTATGTCCCATATATTATGTAATAGTTGCATTAAATAGTTATGCCTGTATCTAAAAAACTTAAATGTTACATGAAACATGATAAGTAGCTAAAGTGCTACAAGAATAAGTATGTATTCAGGATAAAAGTATGTACTATCCTGTGTACTGACCGTGGGTATGTGTCGGCCTGTAAACACCGATGTGTGTCCTGCAAATGTCCCACTATGGCCATTTGAAAAGGTGGCAACCCATGCCAAAGAGGTTCAGTCACCAACACAACTGCAATGAGTGCAAATATCTGTGACAGAAATACATGGGGCAGTTGTCATTTAGTAACATTCCTTTACATATCGCTGTATTTCTGGAGGTATGGAAGTATCAACCTCACCTGCATATTATATAGAAACTAATTAGCAACGGCCCAATGTATAATCCCGTAACAACCATAGTTTCAGTCTACTAACTGATAGGTCTTCAATTAGGGAAGGAGCCCACACACATATATGGAATAAGTAGAAATGCAGTCCCCACAAGCCTGTATATGCTATGTACACCCACCTACATCTCCCACACATGAAACAATAGCAATACAGACTGTAATAACATCACAAACATCCACTCACTCAATTACATCTGCAGAAGCGTTAACATACCTTGTGAGAGACACATTTGTAAAGGCACCATGTGAAATCATAGCTGTTGTATAATGGAACAGACGGCGATGTTACATGTTTTGTTTGCAATAGTCCCTTATCAGATGGTTGAGATGACAGGTACACTCACATGTAGAACCACATACTCTAGTTGTCACACACAATCCACGGGGGACATGAATCCAAAATATCCGTGTCTCTACAAATAGCAGTTGCAATTCCACACAACAAATCAAATACAGGCCATCTCCCCGAAGGTAGTGCAAAAGGGCAACACCCAAGTGGAGAATTCAATTATACCCCACTGTTGCAGCATAATTGGTGAATGGAGTAGCTGCACAGCTGATGTGCATGTAATAATTTACTCAGGAACACCAATTGGCGGTAGGAAACCACATGTTACAGGTATCAACGTATATAAGGATGACTTTCCAGACATTCAAACCATATGCTCATACCATAGAACCGTTTAAACAGTAAAGGTGTAAGAGAGATATTTATGAAAGTTCGGAATGCTAACAAGGTATGTAGAACACTCAGTATGTTAGCGTATGTATAGCCTGTTTTGTATTAATTAAAAGTGTCCGCAATGCATAAAGTGGGAAAAGGTATTATGTAGTGATGTCTTGTTGAGCATAGTAACGCTTGTAGAAATTGTGTGTCCTGCTGTAGGCCACAAGGTAAACATCACAGACACCACAAGGGATGCTACATGAGGGCTTTAAACAGAACAATTCCACACTACCCGCCATCAGTGGTAGGGTATGTCCAACAAGTACGTGCCATAGCAGGGGATAGTATATGTTGATATACTGTCACAGTAGGCATGTGTATGGGCACATAACGACAATAACATGCCTAAAGTGGTCCTGCTGTGCAAGTATGCTTTGCATTATGGGATAATATGTAAAATATGTATAATGTACAGTATTGTAGGTAGATATGTCAGATATTCTACACAGCATAACAGTTATATCATGCAAACAAAAGGTATCGTCTATTGGCATGTACAATACACAATAACAGGATACATATGGCTTGTAGACATGGGACACTGTAACAGCATGATAGCTAATCGAAATGGAAGAGCTACTCAATTAACCATGCACAAAGGACATGTAATAGCTTCACAGGTTCATAGTGAGGTACTATGCTGTCTGGCAAGTCTATGTGTAAGCCCAACTACAGTGTTTACACCGGCGGCACCTCTCTAGGGTAGTGTCCTGTCTGTGAGCAGCAGAGCCATGTGCTACCTGCACCTCTGCACAGTACAGCCACTGCAATGATCCCTGGCGTACATGTGTGTCTCCCATCCACCAAGTGATGTATCTCATAAACAGTGCTACTGAGTGTCCCTGCATGATGTACATAGGAATCATGTTCCAAAGCATGGTGAGTGTCTGGTTTGGGAATGTAACCCTCAAGAACATCCCACTCATTGTTGCGTTTGTGCACATATCCATGAGCCATGTTGCTCTCAGTGGCTTTTGCTTATGTCACTTATGTGGAGTATATCCATGAATATTGTTGTGGACATGGGCCCTGTATGTTCAGCAGAGGTCACCCCTGAGTATGCTGTATGCAATTGTGTACAGTCGTGGTGTTCGTAGTACTGTCGCATACGTCAACCTTCGGAGCTCAATAATCCTCATGGTGTGTTAATGTTGTGGTATGTAAAGCTGTTCTGTAAGGTACACCCTAAATGGGCTGTTGTACCCTTGAATGTATGTATACATCAGGAGTTTAGAGGTACAATGGGTGCCTTTGTTCCAGCTACAAACCCAGTACAGGTAAGGGTGGCCACGCAGAAGGATATCCACGCCACATTGGCAATATGGTTATCAAAGGAGTGGGTGCTACATACGTGTGTACTAAGATCCCGTATAATATCACATGTATGTAGGGGATTACCACCTATGTGATAGTCAGTGGGTGATTGGTGTAATCCAAAGGGGATGTTCATGCACCATGTGTCATGCAGCTTGAGGCCATGTTATCGACATCAGGTATCTGTCACAGTGACACCCTTATGAAGGGAGACTGTATCAGCTGGTGGATCAATCATGGCGCCTTGTATGCAGTTGTCTGGAAACCTAGTCAGGGAACATCCCTCTGTGCTAGCCTGTACCTCAAGGAAGCATATACCGAACATGAGGGGCCCTATGACTGAGGACTGTGGTATGCCAAGTGTAACTGAAATACAGTAGGTACTATGGTATCCTACCCTCATTGTGTGGGTCCTGTCCGTGAGCCACTTTGCATAACATCCTGAGACGTAGGGGTCGATGTGCAGGTGGATGTGTATGTTGTCAATACCAGAATGGAGAACGGTGCTGAAAGCCAATGAGAGGATAATGTAGGCTGTGTGGACCCCCTTACCATCATCAACTACCCTGGTAACTGTATCAAAGGAGTCCACCAGGTTTAGGAGCCATGGTCTGGCCCTAACAAGTCCAACCTGGGTGGCATCAAAGATCTGGAGCCCACCAATGTCTCTGTGAATGACTTCCATGATGATGTGCCCCATATCCTTGCAAAACAGTCCAGTCAGGCGTATAGGGCAAGAGTCCCTCTGGTTCATTGTGGTGCCACCTGTGTGGAGTGTGATAACTGTTGCTGTGTGCCATCCAGGGGCCACAATGTCTGATACAAGGCTATTAGTGAATCTGGTGGCCAAGTAGGGAGACATGTCATTCTGAGGTTTGTGTAAATCACAGCCTGGGATGTTGGACGGTCACATGGAGTCTATGTTCCAGGCCTTAGAGAGTGCAGGTTGGAACTGTGTAGTTGTGACTGCAGGGACCCCACAATGTTCCTGCATGGATTATGGCCCTGTAGGGAGTGAGAGGGTGTAAAGTTAGCATTGAACCCATCCACCAGGATGATGCCAACATCACTCGGTTCTGTAATGTTCTTGAGTAACCGTCGTATGTCAGAGCAGATGTGGGTATTGCCATTGACTACTGACATACCTCCATAATGCTTTGTGGTACACCCTGGAATGTGTCGCAGTAATGTTTACGTAGCTAGGTTTGGAGGATGTGGTAAGGGATCCTGGAGCCCTACTGAGGCTGACCAGTGAGCTACCCCACCCATGGGATTATACTCCACTTTGCAACAGCCTCCACCTTTTGTTGTACATTATGTCCATGGAACTGGACCCCCAGAGTGGCATCTGTTATCTGGTGGGTACTATCATGGCTCTGTTTGGAATAGCGTGATCCATGCAGTCGTGTAAGTGCTAATGAAGTGCACTGGGGTATGTTTCAGCATTTGTATGTGCATTGTCCATCTGCACGGGTGTCATGACATTTACTACTGCTGTCATAAGACGTCTGTAGTAGGCATTGTACTAATCTTGTACTGTGTATGCCTTGAAGGATGTGGTGCCGGGATGTGGATAACAAGGGTGATTAGCATATGTTCGGAAACTACCAACGAGGGGATAACCACTGGTGTGGAACACCAGTGACATGTTGGTAATGTCCATGTCTAGGATATTGTTGGTCTTGGTGGTGGTGTGTATGGGTTGATCCAGCCAAGTGGAGGTTATGAATCCTGGACAGCGTTGGCCTAATGTGTTGGTACATGAGTAGCTATCCCAGTTAAGTGTGGGGTAGTGTCAGTCGCACATCAGTAGTACCTGTCTGAACCCTACTGTCCAGTACACCAAGAAATGAGGGCCGGTAACCGTGGGGTATGTTGTTGAATCCATAGCATGTTACAATGTGTATAGCAGTTCTGGCCACAGTTAGTTGCATGTGGATCACCTCTGATGCATTGTGCTAAGTAACCAGCCAAGAGGTGTGTACAACATAGTGAAATATGGACACACCTCAGCCGTGGGTGTTCCGGTCCAGGTTACATGACTGAAAGGTGTGGTCTGTGCATAACCTGTCAGTGCAGGTGTGCTCTGCGGAGCCTAGAGGCAGGTCCCAGTCACTGCAGAGATATTGAAGTGGTCCATTATAAGGAGTGCCGTGCCTGCGTGCGTCAGAGATGATGTCAAGCATTGAGTCACATGACACCATGTTTTGCTTGCCTGTTCCTGTTCTGGTGGTGAATGTTATTGGAAACTGTGCAAGACAGGCAGTATAGGAGCAGCAAGAGCCTTACAAGTTATCTGTACTCCCAGGGCTGACAGGTGCAGGTCATCTGTGCCAAAGCATCGTGTTTTGTAGGCCATGTCATTCAAAGCGGACAGATACTGGATGCCTGTGGAATGACAGCAGAAGCATAGGCAACTTTTGAAGTGAAACTGTTAGTTGTTGTACAGTGGTATCTAGTCTGGATGAATGCAGAATGCTCCCCAGGGCTTGGCCGACACCTTCTAGGCTACAAGACCGGAGAGCTATTGCATGTCCCTGCACATGTAGTCTGGGAAGTTACATCTCAGGGCAGTCACACTAACATGGAGAATGACTGTCAAATTGTACCTGGTGAGGTGTGGCATGGGTGCATAGGTTATGTTGCAGAACCAGCTACCCAACAGCTAGATGTAAGCGACTATCGCCTTGTGTAGCCTGCTGAGTGGGACATCAGTGTGACTGCCTACAGAGTTACCTATGACTGGTGTGTTGGGTATGTTATAACACCCTATTGGCTGTAGTTGATGGGCACGCATGAGTCTGTGGGCTATAAGTAATTGTTGTTGTGTTTGGTGATGGGGGCTGCCTCTGGTGCCTACACAGAGTATGGAGAGGTTCTGCAAATGTCGTACTCATACTATGTGTGGCCTGTGGTGGTGGAGATCTTGTGAGACTATGTGATGAGTGGGGTGTGTTGCAAATGTTACACATCCCCACATGAATGTCAGGTACAGTCTGGGTTGGTGAGAGCATTACCCCCAGCATGGCTACATATGTGCATCTCCCACAGGCTGTAGTGTTGTATGTTGGGATGTGAGCATTGACTGTGTACATGAGACAATTGCTCTATTGCCACATGTTCACCATATTCATCATATAGATAGGCAATAGCACTGGTACGCGACAGTTGGACATGCCTGTATATTCAACCATGTCTCACGAGATATGTGAGTTACGTGTGTACAACAGCTGTTGTACTGTAAGCAAGCTGGAAATGTAAGGACAGACAGTGTACTTGTAAGAAATTAGTTGTAATGGGTGCTATAGTAATTAGTAGCTCATGAAGTGCTCACAAGTTCTGAACAGGTGCTGAGCATGAATACGCAATACAGATAGGGTGGTGGATAATATCAACTCACTGCAACCCACAAGTGGAGACGACAGTCATAATTAGAGGCACTGCACTATTACCCTGCTGAGTATGGTCTGCAAGTCTATGAACCTTTATCAATGTAGATGTTAGCAGTACAGAAGTAGATGACAGTACAGATGATTTCACACTGCATAGCATACCTGTGAAAGTTCATAGGAAATCATCACCCATACCGTGTTCCAGCTACACTGAGTATACTAGATGTACCTTCGTATGTCACAGGAGTGTTCTACCAGTGGCCTGTTGACAGAATCAACACTACAAAAGGTGTCAGAGTGGCATGTGCATATCACACCAGTGGCAGCTACAGTAAAACAGGGTTAATGTTTTGTACTCCCCCCTCATTGTAGCCCATACCACACAGACAAATGGGAGGCATCTGTGTATGTAAGGATGTGAATGGCCATGACCTAGGAGCAATAGCTGTCTCAGTGTTGTGGACAACATGCAGAATGGGCTTTGTGGGTGAGGTGTGTGACATATATGCACAATCTGACAGCTGATAATAGCATTGTCACCGCTAGGTGTATAACCCCGTACCCATTAACTACCACCTAGGCAGCAGTCAACATTATGGACACTGTGTAAGGGATGGTGCTGTGCAGTTCACCTCCCTGAGTTGGTGAAATCTCCAGGCCTATTAGGTAGTCATACGAGGCACCCATGTCATGACAGGGTGCCATCCATGAGCATGGAGATCATTGGACAGGCATACTCAGCACTCAGGTGACCAATATCGGATCACATATCACCTTTAAGGGGTATCGGCCATGCGTGGATGGGCGATACCAGCCTTCACAATCCTCACCTCCACTATGCAGCATGCTGGCTACCTTGCATAAAGACATGTGCTACACTGTGATGTTGGACATGCTACACGTGCATATCCTGATCTGAAAGACATACGTCATGGACAGCCACCATCCTACACCAAGGATTGCCACATGCTGGACAGATCCCTGTGCCATACATGTTACATACTCCCGCCATACCATGCAACCCTGTCCATCAAAGCTACACATGTCATCTCTGTCATACATGGTGTGATGACCGCATGGTAGATGTATTATTGACTGTCTGGATCAGTAATGTGGCAATGATGCACCTCGCGGTGGCAAAATGGCTGTCGGATACAGCTAGGAAACCTTGCCCATACATGCTATAGTTGATTACCATCCCTGCGAATGACGTCCGGCTAGCCATTGCCCCATGTCTATCACATGTGCAACACAGGCGATCCATGGCAGGATGTTGAACTGCTGTACAGTGCTGTGTAGATGTATATGGCAAAACACATGCATGTAAATGTTCCGTGCGTATGTGTGCATTGTCACTGCTCATGTCCATTAAGGCAGTGTATGTGTTGATATGTGACATATACACAGCATCAAGGTCAACAGCATCACTGTGGACACATCCAGGCTTGTGCTGATAGGCAAGAACACCAGTACAGGCAAACAGACATGCCCACATCAAGACAGAATTCACATGGAGTATGAACAATGTAATGAGATGACACACATATATGGTGATGATATCCAATGCATAACGGGTGTTACATGTGTGACACAAACATGTCAGTCATGTCAGTGCCATGATGATTTGGAAAGATAACTTTGCAGACGTACTAGATTTAATACAAATGTATGTGCAGCTGTATCTCTGTACATCTCTGTGATACTGTGACCTGTCAACATCATTATGTCTTCCAGATAATGCTTCGTTCATGCCTGCCAGCGTACAGCCACCAGGAGGATGATGTCCTCATTCCGTACCTCCATGAGAACTATGAGGTGTTGTTCAGTAATGTGCCACAGCATGCCCAGTAGCGTGACGACCTGTGGCAGGACCTTCACAGGAGGGTTAATGATGTGGGTGGCCATAACTGCACCTATCAGCAGGCGCGCAGACACTGCATGGACTTGATACGACATGCGAAACAGCGTGCCACTGCAATCACCAGGGAACAAGGTGGAATAGGTGGTGGGCCACCAACCCAGCTCCCATTCACACACACCGAGGAGCTACTGGCCAGCCTGGGGACACCCTCAGAACAGCATCCACAAACTCTAGCTGCCATCGTGGAGGTGGGTGTCTCCCAACCAATGAGCCTGGAGTTGCCTGGTAAGTCACTACTGCACATATGACTATTATATCCCATTTAGTTGCATGTGTCACTGTACAATATGTAATGTAACATCATATGCAAGGTATGTTTGCACACATGCTGCATACTACAGTATGCTACCCTGTGTATGCACACATGTGCATACTATATGCTATTGTACAGGCGAATGTGTTAAAATGCACAGTGCACCCTGTGGCTGTCATACAGTCATGGATAATGTTCAAACTGCTGTGTCACCCCAGGTACCTCTGGTGTGCCTCACAGACATCAGTCCGTTGCAGGTGAGACTGTCATCAGTATCAGGCATGTTAATGCATATATCTATTCACCATGTGGCCAGTTAACACATGTACACATGATGTATGGTCCAGTCGCAATATACAGGTCACATCTCCCATCATTCACACTGGCTACCCATGTGCAATATATACAAATGAAATGAAACACCAACATGAAACCACAGTATCTGTCATTGCTACATGTGTGGACAGCTGTGCATACAACGGTGGAGGTGTGGTTCAATGTAGGCATATGTATTATACATTGGAACAACACGTGTGGTACGCAAACAGTATCACAAAGTGAGCTGGGATATGGGCAGCCCACAGGAGTCACCATTGTGTTATATGCCCCTGCAATGGGTGCACACATTGTGATGTGCCATCTGACATGTCCCAGACATGTAGTGTTCTGGCTGTAATATTGTCACGCTATCCCATAATACATACCCCACATACCAAACATACAACCCATTGTCTGCATAGCCCTGTGGATGGTGACATGTCTGACATCTATGGGTGTATGTCATATGGGACTACACAGACATGTGAGATAAACAACCATCACAAACATTTGGCCAACACCTGTTCACACATGGCCATGGAGGATGGCCAGAGACATGTAGCCACACAGTAGATGTGATGTGTATACACCCTGTTGCACATTGTCCACACATGGTCCAACTATAGCCTTAGTTGACTGATTATACAGTTGATGTGGTACACTGGACATCCTAAAAGCCTGTGCACAGCTAATGGAGGTGTCATGTAAGTCGACCATATAAGATGTGTTGAACATCACGACTGTGTCATAGCATGACAGTAGTCACCTGTATAGCTTCCACAGACATTGACACCACATCAGGCCACAGATACCGTACATTTCCCTTGCTGCTGTAGGACATCACCATCAGCCAAGCACCTCGTGTGTGTGGTACATCAATGTCATGTGGGACATGGTGTATTGACAAGTCTGCCATGTGTGGACATGGTTGCCAGGCAGCTAAGACTCTGCAGTAGTTGTGCAGGGGTGTCATCCGTAGGTCTTCCAGTGACCTGTCACATGACACAGCATGGTTTGGTGTGTATACACCTCAGCAACGTGGGTCACAATCCACAGTTATGTCATGTGTATGCACGCAGTTATGGCTATGCAATGTGTGCATATTCCACACTGTATAGCAATATAGACACCTCATGATGCCATGCAATGGCATAGTGTCTGTACTTCACATTGTATAGCAATGTAGATGCCTCACACTAACCTTCTATGCTCATGCACATTTGCTAAATGTGCATTCTATCTGTAGGGTATACAGACAACACTGCAATGTGATACCCATTACAACGCTGTACATGTGTCAGGACACCATTGTGTCCAGCATGTATGCATGTCAATGCACAAGTCAGCAGATTACATGTCAAGGTCACTTCAGCCATGTGTACTGTTAACCTGTGCTGGCCCACATGGTGTATCACAGGGATGCATGCTTACTACCATGATTGTGTGAACTGCATGGCTACTGATATGACACCTGCTTGCTGTTGTGTGCAACCCAGGGAGGTATGCTAACTACCACTATTAATGTCTGAGCTGCATGCCGTCTGCTGTATCACATGCATGCTGCATGCCGTCTGTCAAATCACATGCATGGTGTGTCTGTGTGTGTGTCTGTGTGTGTGTGTGTCTGTGTGTTTGTGTGTGTGTGTGTGTGTGTGTGTGTGTGTGTGTGTGTCTGTGTGTGTGTGTCTCTGTGTGTGTGTGTGTGTCTGTGGCTGTCCATCTGTGCATCTGTGTGTCTGTGTCTGTGTGTCTGTGTCTGTGTGTCTGTGTGTGTCTGTGTGTGTGTGTGTGTCTGTGTGTGTGTGTGTCTGTGTGTGTGTGTGTATTGTAATGTAGAGTCTTTCTTTGCATTCACAGGTGGTGTAGGTGCATTGCCCTCCTGCGGTCCATCTGATGTTAGTGTCCCCACAGATACTAGCAGTGATGAACATATGCATGAGGTACAGGCAGGGTTGTCAGGGGCTGAATCTGTGCCACAGGTTGCCATCCCAGCTATGTCCCCCTCTTCCCCACACACAGTTCTCATGCCAACACATACCTCATCACCAGTGGCCATAGAGGAAGGACAGTCAGCGTGTGTTAGCTTGGAACAGGAACGTGTGGTGGCTACAGAAGGTGTGTCTCCACACCATGGTGTCAGTGTAATGACTGCAGATGTGCCACACAGGCATGTGGCCAGTGCTGCTTGTAGCAGGACCTCTGGCAGACATGCACCTGCAGGACAGAGTGCAGCAGCTGGTGTCACCAGACGCATGTTCCAGACTGTAATGGCAGCACAGGCACGTGCTGAATGGCAGAACAGAGAAGGGCAGAGTCTTCAGAGGGCTGCTATCCATACTCTAAAAGACAACATCCAGGCATTGGCAAATGCTCAACAGCAGATTGCTGATGTTCTGGACAGGCAATTGGGTGACATGGTCGGAATCCTTGACCATGGCTTGGCAATCCACAAGCATGAGCTGTCTGTGCTGGAACATCTGGTAGGAGTGAGGCGTAGGCCACGTGGACGTAGGCCAGCCACATCACCTAGTGCAGGTCAACATGAACGAGCCACCTCACATGCCCGCTCCCATAGTGCCAGTAGCAGTAGCAGTGCAGCTGGTGCTGCGCAGTCCACACCAGGACACAGCAGGCCCCGTGGACGTGGCCCTGGATGTTCCCAGAGGGGGCACGGTTCCAGTGGATATGTGTCATCGGACAGTAGACAATCTGTACCTCCGCCTGGTAGTGCCCGTGCAATCCCTGGCAGGCACAGGTCACGTGGCCATGGCTGGAGGCAGTGAGCTGTACATCCTGGTCTGTACAATCTGGAGATGTCAATAATACCCCTGTGTAGGCCTGGCAAAAGGCAGAACTGTGCGCAATCATACACGCACACAGCAAAAACATCTGTAGGGCACCACAACACCCACATGCATAATGACCACACATGTCCAATCAGATCACCGGCCCTTACCCATACACATGATGTCATCCACTGGTGCAGCCTATGTCCCTGGCAAACATTATCACCCTGTGCATATGATGATGCCTGTGCCGCATCCCTGTCATCCACACCATCGGTGCAGGGACATGCTCAAATGGTCTGATGCACAGGGTAAACAGAATAGTGAGAGAAGTTTATATTACATTAGTTGTGTACTGTTGACACGCACCAGACATACCATGTAGTACAGGTTTATAATGCATTGTTATATGTTCACAGTATGTGTCTTGGTAACAACAGTAACAGCATGTTGGTAATGATGCCCTGGTTCCCTCCTTATGGTCTACTTGCATGTGCCAACAAGTAGCAGTGTTTGCAGTTTCCCATGTGTAAATGTGGAGTACTCACAGGCATGTATGGCAATACCAGAATGCTATACGTAGCCTCAACCTGACTGTTATAAAGGCTACCATACCACAGATGTCCACACATCTACTGATCCAGAAGCATGTGGGCTGTTTAATAGGCTACAGTGGCTAGAGACGTGCCATCCATACCAGGTCACATCACAGGTATGTTGACATGGTGCGGGGGGTTTACACAGCGGTCTGGCCGATGATAACGTTAGAGGCCACTTGATAGCATGAGGCCTCGCTGTGTAGCAGTAATACCCTGTCACATTACAGGATGAGAACACACACAGACATACACAGAAACACACAGTGACATGCCCACACTCACAAGGTCAACAACACTATAATGCACACTCGATAGTGTTGAGGTGAGGGCCGCTGTCTATGTGGTAATCACCCTCACAGTACTGTGCACCCACACGACGCGACACAGAGAATGAACATGTACAGGTAGCCAGTAAGGCTGAGACCAATGGCATCAACAGGGTAGTAGACTGCATCACCATGAGGGTTGGGGATCCTGTCTGTTCTGTATGGTAGCATACACCCTCACACCATGCACCAGACAGCCATACATACATACACACACACACACACACACACACACACACACACACACACACACACACACACACACACTGTGGAGTCCACAAATGTCATTCACATATGGATAACTGACATGTGTGTGATACACACACCACCCCGGCCTACATCATGCTTTCCACACTGCAGTATGTACAGATCTCTACAACAGTGTACAGGGGTGTGTAACTATTGGGATGTATTCCCCACCATATGTGGCATATATGGTCATACAAGCAAACACACATGGCAGTACTGTGAATGATACACCTGCTATATGATGATACGTCTGACAGACATGCAGCAGTATTGGTCGCATTATGTGTACCAACGCTACCTTCGGCAATTGTGCTGCTATATGCACACGGGAGGATGTAAGTGTTACAGGTGTCACGTGACTTACAGTCAGTAACACCCAACCGCTGTGTAGGTTTTATGTCTTCACCATCAAGTAACAGTAACATAGCGTACTGTTTGCACATGTAATGGTAAGATGGCTTGTGACACACCTGTGAGCCTTACCCGGCAAACATCCATCTGCAAAGGTGGATCACCACTTTATGTACACACATCCATCCATACCTGATGTACATCCTACCGTACTGTCAGTATTTCACCATATATAGGTGTCAATGATGGGGCTGCATTGCAACTGCATGTTGTAGTTAGGCACAGATGAATTACATACATCAGCTACTGCACATGCATGGTAGCTGCATGCACAACACTACATGTACATGTGTGTTGGTCCTACATGCCTGTCATGTAGCCATGTTTGTATGCATTGCAATTGGTGGACAGGTGTGATGACATACATAACACATGGACTGTTGTATGATATGATGGGTGTCATGGGTAACTAGTACAGAGTGAATGTTTCCTCGCTCAACATTGCTATCTCATGTACTGTTAGCATTCAACAGCCATGGACCTACCTTCCATGCGCATGCATGTGATTGCTGTAGTCACTTGTCTGCACGGAGGACAGCAAAAGCTATGCTATGTACATATGTGTTGTGCGTATGTGTGTGTGTGTGTGTGTGTGTGTGTGTGTGTGTGTGTGTGTGGTCCATACACATATCCACTGCGATTACATGTATGTCATATCCAAACATGTTTGTTCTTTGGTGTACAACAACAGTCATCTGTCACAGCTGTGTAAGACCCAGGGCCCCTGTTATGTGTAGAGCCGACCTGGTTATGTACAGTGGTATCATTGCATTGCATAACACATGATGGAACCCTGTCAGTACATGTGTAGTCTGCACAGTTGCTGTACACCTATGTACAGTCCACTGGTCATGAATCACACAGTGTTGTGGTAATGTATGGATGTGTGTTGCTGGTCCAAGGACATGGTGATGTCTGAGGGCTACATAGTAGAATGCGGCGTTTACCTCTGTGATCTGCATCTGAGACATCTGTGATGGCTCTTGAGTGTGTACTGGTCAGTACATGTGAGTGGCTTTCATGTACGTGGGGACAGTAACACCATACTGTGCCCTTCCATGTTTAGAATCCATGTGCATGCAAGACAGCCCTTCATGCACGTGGGAACAGTAACACCATATTGTGCCCTTCCGTGTTTAGAATTCGTGTGCATGCAAGACAGCCCTTTGCTACTAAGTGTGTGAGCATGCCCAGTACGCCATTGTGTAGATGGACACACAGTACATTCCAAACTGTGCCCTTCCATGTTTAGAATCCATGTGCATGCTAGACAGCCCTTTGCAACTGCTAAGTGGGTGAGCATGCCCAGTATGCTGTTGTGTAAATGGACACACAGTACATTCCAATCTGTGCCCTTCCATGTTTAGAATCCGTGTGCACGCAAGATAGCCCTTTGCTTCTACTATGTGTGTGAGCATGCCCAGTATGCCATTGTGTAGATGGACACGCAGTACATTCCAAACGGATGTGTCATACTAAGTGTGTGAGCATGACCAGTGACACCTTGTGTCAGTGATGTGCCTCTGTGTATCGGCATGGCCATTGACTTCCTGTATAGCGATGGTGGTCATCCAGGCAACAGATGTCCATACCCCACATCAGGATGGATGCCTACATTGAACAAACTGGTTGACTGTCTTGAAGGGTATACTGTCTGTGGCACGTCTAGTATCTATGTAGTGTTGTAATAGTACTCCATAGATAGGCAGTTGTCCCGCTCACACCACTGCTGTGTGTTTGTCTATGTCTACCTTGGGACAGTAATATGCTTTTAGACTGCTCACTCTCTATACATTCCCTATTGGTGTCTTTGCATTTGTGGATGATGTCATCCACCTAGAAGTATGCCTCTGGGAGAGCTGTGTTCCAGTAATCTCGGTAGCGGGTTCTGTAACTGCGTAATGCTGTAGTGTGATAAGGTAGTTAGGTGTATGTTCGACTCCCATCCCTGCCAAGTGTGTGTGTGTGTGTGTTTCCAGCTGTCTGAGGGCAGAGTAATGCTTTTAGACGGCTCACTCCACATACATTCCCTATCGGCGTCTTTGCCTTTGTGGATGATGTCATCCACCTAGAAGTATGCCTCTGAGAGTGCTGTGTTCCAGTAATCTCGGTAGTGCGTTTTGTAACTGCGTAATGTTGTAGTGTGATAAGGTAGTTAGGTGTATGTTTGACTCCCAGCCCTGCCAAGTGTGTGTGTGTGTTTCCGGCTGCCTGGGGACAGAGTAATGCTTTTAGACGTCTCACTCCATATACATTCCCTATCGGCGTCTTTACCTTTGCGGATGATGTCATCCACCTAGAAATATGTCTCTGGGAGTGCTGTTTACCAGTAATCTCGATAGCACATTCTGTAACTGCTTAATGCTGTAGTGTGATAAGGTAGATAGGTGTATGTTTGACTCCCAGTCCTGCCAAGTGTGTGTGTGTTTCCAGCTGCTTGGGGACAGAGTAATGCTTTTAGACAGCTCACTCCACATACATTCCCTATCGGCGTCTTTGCCTTTGTGGATGATGTCATCCACCTAGAAGTATGCCTCTGGGAGTGCTATGTTCCAGTAAACTCGGTAGCGCATTCTGTAACTGCGTAACGCTGTAGTGTCATAAGGTAGTTTGGTGTATGTTCGACTCCCAGCCCTGCCAAGTGTGTGTGTGTTTCCAGCTGCCTGGGGACAGAGTAATGCTTTTAGACATCTCACTCCACATGCATTCCCTATCGGTGTCTTTACCTTTGCGGATGATGTCATCCACCTAGAAATATACCTTTGGGAGTGCTGTGTACCAGTAATCTCAATAGCGTGTTCTGTAACTGCATAATGCTGTTGTGTGATAAGGTAGTTAAGTGTATGTTCCACTCCCAGTCCTGCCAAGTGTGTGTCTGTGTGTGTGTGTGTTTCCAGCTGCCTGGGGACAGAGTAATGCTTTTAGATGGCTCACTCCACATACATTCCCTATCGGTGTCTTTGCCTTTGCGGATGATGTCATCCACCTAGATGTATGCCTGTGTGAGTGCGGTGATGCTGGAACTTGGTAGCGCATTCTGTTACTGCATAATGCTGTAGTGTGGTAGACTAGACAGGTAGGTGCTCGATTCCAAGGCATGGCAGGTGTGTGTGTTTGGCAGTTATACCGTATGTGTTGGTATCTGTGGGTGGCTAGCTGCGTGATGTGTTCAGTGTGTTTTGTTGCTGACCTATATAGTGTCCACAGCCCACACATTCTGTCAAGACACTGGGTTGTCAACACATACATTCGCCAATAGGTCTGGTGAGTAACTGTCAGCAGCCCTACTCTTACCCTTGATACGGTCTGACCCGTGTGACGCAACATAAAACACGTGCCTTGATAGCAACAACACTACATGATGCAGGTGGCACATGTAGTTTCCTTTTCATTCCTGTCTAATGCATTGCTGTCATGTTGTCCACTGTTGTGATATAAATGCCATATCTACATATGTGTGTACATGTATATGTGTGTATATATATATATATATATATATATATATATATATATATATATATATATATATATATATATATATATATATGTCCATGTATATATGTATACAAATAATATATATGATATATGTAGATGTAGAGGTGGACATAGATGTGAACATATATGTCTGGGGACATCAGCACTATTGAATGTTTGTGCCGGATGATTTGTATGTACATCTGCCATGGCGTGGTGGTAATGCACATCGTCTGTAGTGTGCAGGGCCATGGGTTGTAGTGGTGTAGACACCGGTTATTTTGTTGCTGGGAAGACCATGGGACATTGAATATGGTGATAGTAAGGCACCTGCTGCCAGTTGTGTACGGATCTGAGTGATACTGAGCAGTGGTTATTAATTTGGAGGTTCGGTATGGGTATATAACTATTCATTAGAAGACTATACTATGCAGATGAGGTTGATTATAGTGTATCACATTTATCACCAGGGTGTGCTGCTGGTCCCTGCAGTGTATGTGTGTAGTCAGCCGGGTGCAGGTCTCGAATATAGTTGACAGCATGGGAGGGGGGGTCAGGCATTCTGTACGTACATTGCAGTACTGTGCCTCAGGAGTGCTCCTGCCTTAGCACACCTAAGCTAGGGGTGTGTCTATACCTGCCTGGTGACATTGGGAGGGATGACAGCAGTGATGGGGTAGTCAGGGTGTACAGGTTGCACAAACAGGTGTTGATCAGCACAATCAGCAGATGACATGGCCAGCCCACACATGAAAGAGTACATTAATGCGAGCAGGCAGCATGCACACAGGTTTCGTCCTCACTCTACACCTCTGGTCTATACCTGCAGGGACATTTCACGACACAGTCCAACCAAATGACATGGGCTGCAGCAGGCAACATATACCAACATGTGCAGAAGGCTGGGGCAGTGAGGATGTGTATGCTGCTGAACAGCCCTTACTGGGGTGACATAAGACTTTATAGACCAAGGATGACTTACCAGGGGCTACATGGGCTGGGGATGTTGGAGCACTATGGGGTGGACAGAGAACTCCTACAGCAGCTTGTTGACCTCTGCCTGCCACATCTGACACATCAAACAGGCCAAGGGAAACACATCACAGTGGATACCATGGCATGTGTTGGCCTAGGTGTACAAGCCACAGGTACCTCACACAGCACAACTGGGGATATCATGGGTATCTCACAGGCACCTGCATCCAGAGTATTGCACCAGTTCACAGACGCCATGTCAACACATGCTAGTGAGCACGTACATGTCCTCAACAGACGTGATTAGTAGACCAGCAATATGCATCTGTTCAACCACATGGATGACTACCCTGGGGTACTGGGTGCTATAGCCTGCACACACATACACATTGTAGCACCACCTGGTGAGTAGGGTAGGGCCTACAGTCACTGCAGGGGCATACCCCCCAAAAGCTAAGCCATATGCAATGGCCAAGGCATGTGATTGAATGTGTGTGCTGTCTGCCCTGGAAGCTATGATGTGTCTGATATATGGCTTCTGACACAGCTTTAGCACACCAATGCCAATATGGACATCCCCTAAAGTCTCCTAGTGGGGGATGCTGGGTAAACACTGGTGTCATGGCTGATGACACCCATCAGCAATGCACACACACCTGAACACTCACACCATACTGAGGCGGATGCACAGGCAAGACATATACTTGTGCATGTGTTTGGGATGCTCATTTCACAGTTCTGGTATCCGGACACATCCGTTGGAGCTCTGCATTATTCACAAGCTACATGCATACAAGTTGGTATGGTATTTGCTATGCTACACAATCTTATCCTGCAGTAACAGTTGCAGCAGGAACAGCATGGGGCAGGGCCACACAGCCCAACACCACTGCCAAGGCCTGTACAGGCATAGTGTGACTTGGTGAAGGAACTACCTGAGCAGGGCACAGTCGGCAAAAGCCCGTGCATAGTATGACCTGCCCTTGGCAAAGAGGCAACACAAGGCATATGCACTGACACAGTAGGTACCCACAGATTTTCCCTCTCTGACCCAAACACAGTACAGTGGATGCCAAACATGACAGTACCTGTGCTCGGCCATGTATAGGAGGTGCACTGTGTGCATCCGACATAGGCAGCACTCCAGCACCGTCCTCAAGTCCGGAACACACCCAGGGTATGTCTATTGACCTAACAAGTGGCAGTTGTATTAGAATGTGTAGTTACCCATTGCTATGGTGTGTATGTGAGCATACAAGTGACTGTGTTGGCCAAATGTTAGGGCAGCAGACAGTACACATCCATAGTGGCACCATGACCTCTGTAGCACATACGGGGTCACAATGGTAGCCTGTAGTACACAGGGTGTCCTAACCCACTGCAGATTATGGGCTGACCATCATGTGTGTCCATACAGCTCACACACGTTCCATGCAGCTGGACAGATGTGGACCAATACAGACAAATGATATATGATGGCCTATGGATATGCCCAATGAATGACCCCAACCCCCTAAGACACACACAGATGACAGCAGGCCAGGCAGTTTGATGTAGGTTGTGTAAGCTAGGACGTCCAATACCACTGTGCTGGTAATTAAAGCTGGGAAATGACATACCCTGGCATCCCTCCAACCAGCAATTTAGGTAGGTCCACACACTGACATGGAGTACCTGGCATACCAGTACAGTAGCCGCAGATGTGTACAACTGTTGGCTGTGCCCCCGTCAAACCTATACATGTGAGAGTCATGTGCGCCATCCACGGTGCTTTGTAGGACTGTGGTTGTGGTTGGATGTCCCCCCACTCTATGCAGACATGTAGCATCTGTCAATGCCACAAGACCCTGCAGACACAGCATGACACCTGTCTGTGTAGAACGGAGGGGTCAGCAACACAGTACTAACTATCTGGACATGTGACACATGCAATACAGTTGACCATACTTGGCATGCTCACACACATGACGGTATGACGGTAATGTTGGTTGACAATATGCGTAACAGTCATACTGGGCATGCTCACACACTGAAACACAGGACGGCCAGGCATGCATACACCAGTGGTCCGGACATATCTGCCAGTACATTGTTATACTGTTGGAAGTCTGCGCTGTATGGTGTGTGTGTGGTCTATTGTCTGTACATATGCTATGGTCTATTGTTAATTCACATGAGCTATGTGCGCAGGGTACTTCAACCATCACGTGTATAGGGTGGTTCTTTGCTTGTGGACAGGCCGACGCCTTTGGATACAGACTGGGTAAGGCACATTCCAGCAGGTGGGAGCAGTTGTGTGTGGGTGTGCACAGTGTTAAGCACTGCTGACCTCTGGTCAGAGCACCTTATACACGTTTAGACTCCACATTTCTTTGACAGTGCACTGCTGACATACTGGTAGACAAACACACTTGCAGCTGCTCACTCACTGACATTTCCGCTTACATTTGTCACTCACGCTGGGTGTGTGCGATCCCTTGTGATGTGTATTACATTGGACTACATGACTACAGTATCGGGTATGTGTAACCATTTTGCGATGGCAGGCGTTCGACTGTACAGACTCGGTGGCCTGTCCAGTGATGTAATCATATTATATGCGTGTTCCTCATACAATCTGCTCCCATCTGCCTGATACATGGGAACCTATACTCTGCAATGCTGACATGTGACTTGAGTTTGTTAACGCAGCTGTCCGCCGAGTCATGCTACCGCATACCTACTGCACGTTGCCCACCTTTCAGGTTGCATGACGGGAGACTGTAGGAGTGACACCTTTCCCACTTTGCATGGGAAGTCCCTCATCACGCATATCTCATGTGACAATACCAGAACTCTCCACCAATCGGGGACACATTTCTACAGAATCAGGGACAGGTCAAGAAAAATCAGGGACACTTTTAGAAAAGTAGTGATATTAACCTAAAACATTGACAGAATCAGAGCATATGACTTAATACGCATATTCTGAGGTAACATTTGTTTATAACTCTTACTTATTGTCATTAGTCAGTAAGTGTAATTCACCACCTTTCCTTCAACAGCCACTAATTTTAGGAGGGATTAAGAGGGACAGAGTTAAACTTTCAGTCAAACTCAGGGACGTACCTGACATTCAGGGATGGTTGAGTGGTATGGACAATACTCTAGCCATTGCAACTGTCCTGATTAGGGGACATTCTCATGTTGTAGATGTCTGTACTGGTTGCTTGTTACAGGTCTTGTATACCTGATACATCGGTATGTCATATGTAGTAGCATAAGCAACTTTACTGCTGCTAGACTATGCTTTGATTTGTTCCGATATGTATATTTCTGTACTATGCATGGCTGTAGGTATGTTCTGCCCTGGTACATCTGACATTTCTACAGAGCATGTTCCACTTTGGCCATTAAGAATGGTGGCGGCCCTATAAACCCTATATGTAAAGCTATCACATGTGTCAAGGCAACACATACCCACAGCCAGTAGTAAACGGACGACTTCCACGGTTTGCATACGTTAAGGTTATTCATGTAGCATTATAATTGATAATACTGTTTCCTATTACATGTAGCTGTTACTGATGCAACAAATTGATGTCTGACACCACTGCACACACTATATAGCCTCCATTCCCGAACTCACAGGCCATGTGCCATAACTGTAATTTTGCAGGATACAACTGCCCAGACGGGTGTGTCCCTCACAGGAGTACTGGTGTTGAACCTCTTCGATTATGCTATCATCTACCTAAGGTGGTCAGCAAATTATGCACTTTCCGTCAGTAGCAGAACTCACATACCAATAGGTGTGAATGAACACTGTATCAGGGACAATGCATAACACCCTTTAGGACACATTTAGATGATTGGTTCTATTAACCAGACAAATTCACAGTCACAGAGCATATGTATTCATTCACGTTTGTCGAGGTACATGCTGTTTATGACTCATACATGTTGTCATCTGTCATTACCTGTATTCTGCCACCTGTTCACCTAATATCACTAGTTCTGGAAGTGTTTAGTTGGACTTTGTTACATTCTGATACATAACTATGGACGCCCATGCTAATCAGGTACACGGCACTGATTTGGTCTCTATGTATTCCCCTGATGGTTTACAGACTATCCAGTAGATGTGCTCTTCAGGTTTGGGAGGTGTAGGCGTATGCTATGCCCACATAGGAATAGTAATGACTTCCACTGGGCGGGCCTACTACATCTCTGCCAACCAGCACCTGCACACTTAAGCCCATTAATGCATACCCATGGTCCACCTACCTGCACTCCTCTACAGCATTCGTGACAAATACTTACTGCGAGCGCAGCAGGGGTTATGAGCACACCCCTATACATTGCCCACTCTCCCCATCTCAGGACATGTCATACATTTTGATATTTCCGACACCCACAGACCTGGAACTCGAGTTGAGCTGGACTCCTGGTGAATGCTGACAGACGTGTCAGTGACAAGAATAAAAAATATTCCTTCGCTAGTTTTAACAGGTGTTTATTCACAAACACTTAGACGAAATGCAGTCCATATCCACATACAGCAAAAACAAGGCACAAAGATGCATAAATAAATACTGAATTGAAGCAATGCAATCGGTTAAGCGCTTTCATCTGCCCTTAGCAGATTTCATCAGAACAAAGAGTATTTCAGCATCCCTTCCTTAAATACCAAACATTTTGGCGCCAAACCTTAATAGATGTTGCATAATTGTTCAATTAGTATAATCACAAAATTACAAAATTACTAACTAGATGTACAATTTCTACTAGAATTATATTAACTAAATACAATTGGTCCCTATCCAATTTTTGTATATATTATAAATATCTATTATATATTATATAAAAAAACATACTTAAAAAATCACTCTAAAAAATTCACACTTAAAAAAGCAAGTTCAATGTACAATACACATCCCACAATTAATAACTCACAATATAAGAGAACTCAATATACAGCTACATATTATTAAGGAAACATAACTATTTGTTAAAAAATGTCAGGGTATGTTAAACTATCCAAGCAAATCCAACTGATACATAACAATGTACTAAATATATTATGTATCAATGCTTGAAACTGTCACCACTCTATAAGTGAAGTTGTTCATATTTCCTTAAACCCACTCCATATAATAGACTAACTAACTGGGAGTGTAATCTGACTAGGAGTGTAACACTATTGCCATATTACATGTTAGAGCAACAGGTTAGTTACGGTCTATATAAAATCTATTGGAGCCAGGAAGCCTAATGTTACACCTATCATGGGCATCCCAATATTAGAAATGGTTTGATGCTAATATATTCATTAATACCTGGATAGGTGGTTGCGTCCAACATTATTTGCCATTTACTTTCCAATGCTCCTAATTTGGCCTTCCAATTTCCATTCCCCACACTGTTGTCCACCTGGTCTAGTATAGCAAATTTAAATCCATGATCCTTTCCCTTAGTCATTGTGTGTTTGCTTAAAGCATTTTTCTCGTCTCCTTTTTTAATTTTGTACGTGTGTTCATAAATCCTGGTTTTAAGCTTTCTTTCTGTTTTACCAACATAGTATGCATTGCATACTATGCATGTCGCCAAGTAAACAATCCCACTACTATTACAATTTCCTGATTTAAACTTGCATATACTGTAGGTAGTATTGGTCAACTTAATACTGTTCTCTTCATTAATATACTGACATTGTTTGCAGGTACCACATTTTATTGTACCCTTATTTCTTCCATATTTCACCTTGGTTTTCTTGTTGTTTCTTTCAATCATTCTTTTTATATTACAACCAGATTTGTAAATAATATTAGGGGTATCTCCTATAATATCCTTAGCTTCACCTTCAAGGTTAAATACATACCAATGTCTATTTAATATTTCTTTGATGATGTTAGTGAATGGATTATACATAATGACACATACACGTCTATTGAATGTATTAGTGACTTGTTTTCCAATATCTTGTTGACCTAATAATGGTCTATATTTCTTTCCCCATTGAGATTTTACATAATTAAATACATCAGTCAACATTGCTTTAGGATATCCTCTGTCTAGAAATAGCTGTTCTATAATATCAAGTTCATTGGACATAATTTCTCTTGTAGATGACATCCTTGCTGCTCTCACACATTGGCCCTTTACTATGTTTTTAAACATGTGAGGGGGATGACAGCTTCCAAAATATATATAGTCGTTCGAAAATGTGGGCTTTCTATATAATTTTGAAATATATCCTTGATCATCAGAACTGATGTAAATATCTAAATATGCAATTCCATATTTATCTATAGAGTGAGTAAATTTTAAGAATTCAGTTGTATTATTAATATAGTTGATGAAATTCTGGATATTTTCTGTTTCGCCCTTCCATACAATTAATATGTCATCTAAAAACCGAGTGTACAGCAGCATGTTATTATAATATTCACTGGTAAATATATACTGGTTCTCCCATTCCAGCATAACTAAATTAGCAAATATGGGCGCACAAGATGCGCCCATCGCTACTCCCTTGGTTTGCCTAAAGGTTTCACCCTGGAACTCGATGTAATTATGGTCAAGTATGAGTTCCATCATACACGTGATTAGTTGTATCTTGTCCCAAGTATATCCGGAATATTTCACCAAGCTGTTACTAAAGTATTCAAGTCCTAAATCCTTGGGTATACAGGAAAATAAATCCTTGACGTCCACTGTTATGAATGTTAAGCCCTCATTCCAAACATCTTGGTTCAGTTTTTTTAATAAATCCCAAGAATCTTTGATAAGATGTGGGACTTTATCATATATATGTTTCGTCCAGTGGTCCACTGTAACACCAAGGTTAAAAGTTTTCGATTTGGACCCAGATATAATGGGTCTTAATGGTGGATTCTGGATGTTTTTGTGGATCTTGGGAATACCAATTATATGAGCCAGAACGGGGTATTCATTCCTTAAAATATTGTATAATTCCTCAGTAATCCTGTTGTCCAACAAGAACTCTTCTATGACTAGGTCTATCCTTCTATGTCCGATGTTAATCTGGTTCCTTGAAATAGCTTCATAATTACCAGAATCAAACAAAATTTCATGGATTCGTTGTTGATATTCATTAGTATATGTCACTATAATCCCCCCACCCTTGTCGGGTTTCATGATTCTAACATCACTGTTGGACATGATGTCATTTAACATTTTCCCTTCATTAATAGTAAGGTTGTCCTTAAATAAACTATAGGATTCAACTCCCTTTCTAATGTTGTTGAAAGCGGCATAAATGTCTCTGCAAACAACTTGTTCATAAAGGGACACCTGTGTATTGTTGGGGGGTATATATGTGCTTTTCTTAGCTAGTTTGTTATCATAATCCAAGGATAATTTATCACTGTCTTTAAACTGGAAAGCCAAGTTTAGTCTCCGACAGTACATTTTTACCTCTTTGATGGTATCAAATAGGTCGAAACGTCCCGTAGGTATATACTTCATTCCCTTACTGAACAAAGTGAACAGCTCTTCTTTAATTTCAAAACTAGTATAGTTGTATACCATATAACCTTTGAAATTATAGATCTTAGGGTTACTAAAAGATGCATTGTTCACCAAGTAATTATCAGCTGTCCACTCGTTCTCTATATTGAGTGCATTGTCCACTAATGGGCTGTTGTTAACTATATTGGTATCTATTGGTATCTCTTCTGATGTTTCTTTGGTGCTGGGAAGAAACGACCCCCTTGAAAATTTACATCTCCATCCTGTCTACTATAAACTCTTTTCCTTTCACTGTGCTCTGGAAACGTGGCATTGTCTTTATCTCTCCTTGGTAGTGGCCAAATGTAAACTCTACCTAACCTGTACAATTCTGTATCTCTCTCCAACTTGTGTATTTTTCTTTTGTATATCGTCCTCATCTTGTAACTAGCTGTCTCAAACTGTTTAAAATATAAATCTTGCCAATTCTCAAATTCTTTGTCATACATTATTTCATCATTTAGCTCTTCTATCTCATTGTACAATATAGCCACTTTCTCATCATTGTGCTTCATAACCATTTTAATGTACATACTTCCAAATAAATCAAAAAGTTTGTTAAAATCTTGCTTAATAGTGTTAGTGTATTCAAACCCTAAGGGTAGCTTGAAAAAACGCAGTCCTTTAGGTACAATGTTTAAATTAATACATTTTTCAAGGTATACATTGTCCAGTTTAACACTCTTAAACTGTATTAATTTTTTCCCCAAAAGATAAATTTTACTCCTGATATTTGATGTTTGCTTAAATGCGTTATGTTCATTTCTATAATTACATACTCCCTCATCAAGTTCTAACACACATTCATCATTTAAAAAATCTTGCATATATAAGTCATTGTTTTCTCTATTTATAAAAGGCACATTTTTATCTAAATTTCCTTTTGATACAGTACATTTGTTTGAACTAGCTACAAAGTCTTTAAACACAGTACCTGCATTTTTGTTACTGGCATTTTTCTTGGTTACATTAGAATAAGTCTTTTTTGTTTCGCGTCTTTTTGGTACAGCCCCAAGTCTCTCCGTTTCCTCTTTTTGATGAAACAAACTGAAGTCGAATGTGAATTCGGCTTCTGAAATGATGTTATCTCCCAAATCCCTCATGTCAATTCCTGAAGCCGTTTTGGCTGTTTTTTGTATGTTTGCAGAACCCTGCGGTTGTCCATTAGGAATGTCCCCCATACTATTTAATTCAATTCGTTCAGCTAAGTAGGGAGGAGTACTCGAGGCATTCCTCACTCGCTGGGGAGAGCTGGTGTTAATGTCAGTTTGTACAGATGCAGTTAACTTCCCTACTAGTTCCAAAAGTTTCGATACGTCCGCTTTTAATGTTGTGACTTCCTCTCTGAGTGCTGTGAACTCCGCTCCACCCAATAAAGTATCCGGAGGTGCAGGGTCGGACATGATACAACTGAGAACTAAAGATAAAAGCACAACAGCAACAAAATGATATTTCCGACACCCACAGACCTGGAACTCGAGTTGAGCTGGACTCCTGGTGAATGCTGACAGACGTGTCAGTGACAAGAATAAAAAATATTCCTTCGCTAGTTTTAACAGGTGTTTATTCACAAACACTTAGACGAAATGCAGTCCATATCCACATACAGCAAAAACAAGGCACAAAGATGCATAAATAAATACTGAATTGAAGCAATGCAATCGGTTAAGCGCTTTCATCTGCCCTTAGCAGATTTCATCAGAACAAAGAGTATTTCAGCATCCCTTCCTATATAATAGATATTTATAATATATACAAAAATTGGATAGGGACCAATTGTATTTAGTTAATATAATTCTAGTAGAAATTGTACATCTAGT
>NC_056733.1:1511007026-1511054526 GCF_019279795.1 Protopterus annectens
CTAATACTACTCATTTTCTGCAGTTAAATGTGTCTATTACTCTTCATTGTTGTAAGTAGTCATTCTCATTCAACACCTTTCCCCCAAAGGTCACTGGCTTTGTGAGTGGTTAAGAGGCTGGCCAGTTATTGTGCGAATGCTCTGACCATTGGTAGCATTGACATTGTCATATGTACAGGTTGGGATGTATTCTGGGGACTAGGGTTTTCACCTTTTCAAATGGCCAAGATAGGACATTTTCGGAACACACATCAGATTTTACAAGCCGACACATACCCAGGGTCAGTACAAAGGATAGAACTTTACTTATTTGCCTACATAAAAGCCTATTGTTGTAGCGGTTTAGTTGCTTATTCTGTTTCTTGTAACATTTAGGTATTTTAGATACTGAAATAATTATTTTCTGCAACTGTTACATAACATATTGGACATAATTATGTCCTACAATCCCAGGACATTTGCCATTTGTAATGTATTTTGTCAGGACACAACTGTCCAAAGAGGGACTGTCCCTCGCAAAGCGGGACAGATGGTAACCCTACTGCAGACACCAAATTGTTTGGGCCAACACATACCCACGGTCAGTGGAGGTTTAGAACATTCATTTGTTTCCTAGCTGTGAGCCTTATACCTTTGGCACTTTTGTTGTTTGCCAGTTTCTTCTACGAATACATTTATTCTATCCTGACATGACCGCTTTAGGCAACTGTTACATGAAGTATGGTACATAGTTATTTCCTACAATCACTGGACATTTGGCATTGTATCATCGTTGGTCAGGCCACGCCTACACATACATTAATTGTCCCTCACACAATGGATCAGGGGGAATCCTGTTTATGTCAATGCCTTCATCACCCTTATACCATGTGCCACTATGCAAATGTGTGCAATATATTCTCTCGCTTATTCATGTCGGGACATGTGCGTCACGGGCAGATGTTTGATCTTGGGTAGTAGGTTCTGCATGACCATCTAGGGCTGGACAGTCTCGTGCACCACTACTGCACATTCCACCTTGTGTCCAGATGTCTATAGGACTGGACTTTGTGTCTTCATATCCATTCTAATGTTTACACAGGTTACTTATCCCATGAGGGATATCCCAAAAATTGAACAAGACCAAAACAAGACAAATACCGAACATTCTTCTGGCGTTATGAAAATGTGCTGGAGGTTTTACATGCAAGGGATACATAGTTTGCAATCCTGAAACTGCCTAGGGTGACATTACCTACTACATATGTGTAGTGGTCACTATGTGTAGATGTGGCTGCACCAAACCAGTAGGCCAAGTATGGCTGGATTTGGTGGATGGGTTGTGTGCTGTGGAGGGGATGCTGGGTAGTCCATTATGCATCCAGGTGTATTGCATTTGATATGGCCAGTTCCATCAGGACCAATCTGTGGGTATGTGCCGGTGACATGTCTATACATTTGTATCGCACATTTTAATATTAATATGTTTGTGGGATTGTCTTCTACAGTATGGCCTGTCTGGTTGTATTGCAGATGTGTATACATGTTTTTGTGTTTCTTTATGCTTCACTCGGTGCACCCTCATACACCTCCGGTTCACCTATTCTGCATATGACACAGTGTCACCTTGGAGGATTATACCATTACCCATCTCCCCCACACACATATTCCTGACACTCCATCATCACTGCTTTGGTTGATGGCCCATGACACGGTCAAGATAACACACTGCATACCCTACATATGTCAGGTACCTGTATGTTTGCATGGGCAACCCTGCCATGTTTGACTTTCCACATGCTATACCTCCCGCACATAGGTACATGCCCATACATAACTTTCATGACATGGTTGGTATACCCAGGTAATACCCATTCAACTGAGACACATCCTGAAAAGTTCGGCTTGGACTGCTGATGTGTGGATTTTGGCTGACTGTTCTAATCATTGGTAGGATACCACCTTTTCCTATGTCCAGGATGGGATATATTCCGGACACATATCCGAATGTACTGGACAACACGTACCCACAGTCAACGGTACAGATAATACTGTTCCTTTCAGCCTACATGTTGCCTTATTGTTGTAGCAATTTATATGCTCCTTCTATTTCGTTTACATGCTAATTCTATTTCCTGTCTTATTTGGTATGTGAAATACGGACATACCTATTGTATGTGACTATTACATGCATTGTGGGATATAATTCGGTCATACTATCGCTAGATATGTACATTTATCGTGTTTTTTGTTATGGACACATCTGCCCAGCTGTGTACCCTCCCTCACAATATGGGTCAGCTGGTGACCCTGACCATTGGGCTGGACGTACCTATTGGCGGCTCGCTAACATATGATGCGTTCCACTTCCACTTGGTATAACTATCTACACTGCGTTGGACTAATGGGCACACGGTTTTCAATGTCATTTGTTTGCGGGATAGGGACCCCTTATTCCCTACCGTGCATTTGTGTTTGCTTCTTCATTTTGTGTTCGCAGGAACTGTCTTGCATGCTTTGCATACGTTTCAGTATCCATGGACACTGACAGATGTGATTACTATTGCTTGCAAATTGTTATATGCAAGTATTTTAGGTTGCATGTCGACAGCTGACATTTCCACGCCTCCGTGCAGCACGTCAACATGCCCTATGCACTCACGCTCCTTTCTTATGCACGTGGCTGTGGCGGCAGTGCACCTTCATTAATATGCATTTGGTGCTACTGCACCATCTTCACACCGCACGGTCGGCGCAAGCCTAACGCCAGACTTGCGCCGAGCTTCATGAATCCCGGGGCAAGTATCCACTAAAAAACACGCACCTCTGTCATAGAATATAATTCTTCAAATAAGATGTGTTAAGACTGGCTTATAGTCCAGTAATTGATTATTATTATGGTGAATGAATAAACAGGAAGATTGTAGCATATGTATTTTTTCATATACTTTTTATACAGAGTTAATGAGTTCCTCAGAAACTTAGAAATTTAGAATAATATATAAATAGAACTCTGTATTTTTAAATGTTAATAGGATAATTGGTTTAACATCACATGACTGCAATTTAAGCAATTGTTTGTGTCTTTGAAAAGTTTTATTGTCTGATGAAGCTGGCAGTGAAAGCGCTTACCAAGTGCACTTTAAATAAAGACTTTTTATATTTTTAAACTACGAGACTGGATTATTGCAAGTTCGGTGGTTGCCTCTTGCTGCGTTTCACATTTGGACATTATATAAACTTTTTTCAGACTAGCGGAGAGGCATTTGCTTTGGTGGGTGTATTCGTTTTTGTTCCTATACTATGTTTATGTTATGATTAATAATATTGGTTAATGAAGTTATGTTTATGAAGTTTAATAAAGGTCATCAAATATCATTTGGTGTGATATTTTTATTGAAGGGGACCGGGACAAATGGATTTTGGCAGGTATATTGCAAAAAATTAGATGATTGTTATGGAAGAAGGAGTGGGGATCAATTATGGAAGAATAACCGTGAGGATGTTATAAGAAAATGATAAATAGTAAAGAAAAACAGAAGTTTGTACACATGTCCCTGTAAACATGCACATTTTGTAAATATGTAAATAATGTCTTTTTTATGTTGTGTAAAATAAAGGACCCTTACTCTTTCAGTAGGTGGCATGGCATCTTTTACATCTATCTGACCTATCACTAACTTAAGTAGATGGTACTTTGGTTTAACACATCATTTAAATGATCATTCACTCAGGAGTGCAGCACCTCCTTAATGCTACACTGCAGTGTCAGCAATCAAATCACATGGAGTGGGAAATATAAGTATTTATGTATGGACATATTCATTATTGTGGCATCAAAATCAAATATTTATTTTAGAGCCACACAAACCATTGAATAACTACTAATACATTTGCTAGATTCGTGCTGCAGTAAGCTAACAACTTTATCAGTTATTTCCTCTGCTTCCTTATTTTCCTCTATTGACCTGTTATTGCAAACTTTATTGTCCACCTCCCCAAAAGCTGTTTCAGAGGACCTTACATGCTAGGAAGTAGAACATCTTTCAGAAGAAGTCACAAGCATGAATGTTTCGTATTGCTGTTCCATGGAGCATTCTTAATTCTAGCATGACCAAAAGAGATTCTCAAATGAACTTACCTACCTGTTTCAAATCCAGAATAATTTCCCAGCTATGGAACATAAATTAAAGCCCTGCTGTTTTCAAGACAAGCCAAGTTTTGTCTCAGGTTTCATCTTATCAAATGTGATATGATTCACCAATGTATATGCTGCCATGTAATAAGTTGGTACTTCTAAATGGATCACAGTTGAATTTTTTCATTGCGTTTGCATCTTATTTTCCATCATGTTTATGCCCTTCTAAAATGTATTCATGCCATTAAACATATCCTGAATGAAAAGTTAATCCCTTACTAGATGACAACAATTACATATAATGTGTGGAGAACCATAGTATATGGAGTTTCTTAATTTATGGGTCTCACCTATATAGAGTTTTAAGTATTCTAACACATAGTGTGTCTGTGCTGTGAAGAAAATTATGCCTTCTATGAACACAATGGTTTCTAAATACTTATCTCAATGTTCAGATTAAGAATCTGAATGCATTTTTTCAGAAGCATATAGCCATCATTTTCAGTTAAAGCAGTCACCTGTAATACAAGAATAAATGTAAATGTTACTTCAGGACAGGTGAAATATATCTGCATGGCATAAAGCTTCTCTTCATCTGTACTCTGAGCAAAACAACAGACTTACACAGAAAAAAAGTTTCAATTCTTCTTGCTGGTAGACTAAAAAGAATATACAGAGAATATAAAAATACTAGCATATAAACCTGATAACTACTCATCTTCTCTTCTCTTGTTGAAGATGCCTCAGTTGTTTCAATTGCAGGCTTCTGAAAAATTTGAAAAGGAGCTGATCAAGCATAATTGCAGTTTTACTATGCAGCTCTGACATCCTGAAAGCCATCATGCCAAATGGATGAAAATGTGCCTAAAATTAAAAAAGGTGAAAACCTCTTTTTTTTGCAGAGGGGCAAGCTCCCTGCATCCCTGATCAAGGAGGCAAGTCCTCCACACCACAGATCTTACATATTTCCACCTCAGAGTTGCAACAACTCTAAAAGGGAGAAACCTTGCAAAACAAGTGAATCAATTCCAGTGCCACTTAGAAACCACACTGACAATGATTTCTTAGTTGAAACTGTGGTTCGTGTTATCCCATTTGTCTTTTTTTGTCGTTTTTTTTTTTTTTTGTGCTACTGAAGCCCATCTCAAGTATATATATATATATATATATATATATATATATATATATATATATATATATACGCTCTTAACTCCTGCTGATCAATATCAAACTATTTATAGCTACTAAAGCTTAACCATTTAAAGAGTGGATACTTGAAATTATTACTTACTCCCTCTGAGGGAGGCATGGGGATCCTCAAAATTAATTACATATATAGATCTAAGTTATTACATACTCCTTCTGAAGGAGGCACGGTAATCCTCAAAATTGATTACATGTATAGATCTGCAATCATGGGACTGCACACATATCTACTGACTTCATCAGATCCAAACATTGTGAAACTTTTAAAACGTGAGGAGAGGAAGTCTAATATGAGTTCTCTGAGTAGTTTAGAAGAGGCATTCCATTGTTAAGTGGGAATGGAAACCAATCCAGAATTATTCAAAAATCAGGCAGAAATGGAATGTGCCAAAAAAAAACAAAAAAAAAAAAAACAAAAAAAAAAACAAAACAAAATAAAGAATACAAGGAGGAGGATCAAATGAGAATGACAGAAATGGGGACAATCCATAAATATAGTGGCAAGTACAAAGATCTCCTGGAGCAACCTCATATTGATCAAGATTTGATGCAGAAATGGTTAAGGAGAGATGAGTTGATAGCGGAAGATGAAAGGCTTATAATGTCAGCCCACGATAGTGGACTATGTACACATTAGTTAACAAAGTCTATTGAACAAGTGGGAGAAACAAACAAATACAGGTTCTGAAAAAAGAATAGGAAACAGTCTCCATCTTGTTGCTAGGCATGATATACTCATGGCAGAGGGCATGTATACTTAGAAAGGCACAATAATGTGGTAAGACAGTTGGAATGGGAATTGTGCAAATCTTACAATATAGAAGTAGCTGAGGAGCATTGGAAACATCAGTCACAAGGCATTATAGAGAATGACTGCTAGACAGGGGTCCAGGAAAGTAAATAGTGTGGGAAGAAATAGCCAGGGAATTGTTATGGCTATGCTTGTATAGGCCATAGGGCCGATAGCCTAGTGCCAACCTATGAACCTATGATGAAGTGTACATCACATGGGATCTTCCATTCCCAATATATAATAGTCCATGAAAAAAACAAAAGTAACAGTGACCATTGAAACTGCTACAACTAGAGATTACAGACTTTTATGTACAGAGAGACACACAGATATAAAATATTGGCATTTACAGGTAGATACAAGAGCAACATGGAAGAAAGATAGACAGATGGCTCCAACAGTAGTAGAATCAATGGATCTAATAATAAAGACTCTACAGCCATACTTACATATGCCTCCAATACATGTAACTCTGTATGATTTACAGGATTCAGTTCTGGGCACATTGCTGGTGCTAAGAAGAACACTTTTGGCTGACATTAAAGAGTGAAACAATACTAATTTCTTGTGGCAGCTCATTCTATTGGACCACAGGACTGCAACCCCCCCTCCCCCAGCTGTAAAACAGAAAAGACAAAATAAAAAAAATTAAGTCGCAGAAAGAACTCCACACATGTGTACTTGAATCTGGACTGGTTAAACAGCAGTCTGGATTGGAAAGTAGGCATCGGTCTACAGATGCCCCAGAAGTCTATGTGGTTACAACCGCATAGACTGGAAGGGGATCAGACTGCAATGTCTGCAGTCCGTGCATTCTCTGGAACTGCAGGCTGAGATTCAACGCATGCATGCAGACTACAGACTTTGAATGCATTTGCAGGAAATAGGGCAAGTTGGAGCTACTGGGACTATGGATTGCAGCAAGATGTCCAGGACAAAAGTGGGTGTATTAGGCAGGAATGGAGCTTTTGGTGTGCGTGTGTGTGTGTGTGTGTGTGTGTGTGTGTGTGTGTGTGTGTGTGTGTGTGCTTTTAGGCATAAATGGAGCTTTTTGTGTGCATGTATGTGCTTTTAGGCAAGAAAGGAACTTTTGGTGTGTGTGTGTGTGTGTGTGTGTGTGTGTGTGTGTGTGTGTGTGTGTGTGTGTGTGTGTGTCTGTGTGTGTGTCTATGTGTGTGTGTGTGTGTGTGTGTGTGTGTGTGTGCATGTGTGCGTGTGTGTGTGTGTGTGTGTGTGTGTGTGTGTGTGTGTGTGTGTGTGTGTGTGTGTGTGTGTGTGCTTTTATTATAAAGCTTACAAATTCAGCATGATAATGTCTATAGCAAGAGTGATTTCAACTGGTGATGCACACTCTGTCACATAATTGTTTAGTCTTCAAGATCCAGGCTTCACCAGAATCCTGTAAAGACAATTCTGAAATGCAATACTTTGAAAAGTGGTGAAAAAGCATAGCTAGCTGGTGATCAAACTACAAATTCACATCCCTGTATATCATCATGTGCACTGCAGTGGTAACATTGTAACCTTCCTATTCTTTTAGGGCGAGTTTAACCAGTAACTACACTGCCTGTCATCTACCACCACCAAGAAAAGAGACCCCGGGAAACAAAACTGATCTCTTTCTATTTTAAGTCAAGCATTTGCAGGTAGTGCTCAATTACCAGCCAATCTACAATCAGCACTGTCACTCTCAAATAACCATGCTGTCCATTGCAGCCTTTGACCTCCAGTGTAAACACAAATAATGTCACAAATGTTACTCTGAACATAATGCCTTGGAGTTATATAGTGGTACAACTATTTGAGTATGTGCTGTAACCACCTTAACACATCCATATAGTCCCTAAATAAATAAATAATGGTTTGGTGCAAAGAAATGTACTGTGGCACTCCACTGATACAAAAGGTATGCAGCACAGAGTTCTCCCCATCTAGTCACCTGAGATCTCCTTGGCAGAGACAACACTTGGGCTGAACCCTTTTGTAGTATAAAGCAGCTCCAAACAGCTCTTCAGTACAATTGGGTTATTGCAATTCTTTGGGACCCAGCAGCAGAACCACAGCAAACTGCCCAAAAAGAACCACAAAAGCCCCGATAAATCCATTCCAATGACACAAGGTAGTACTCCTCCAGAGAACATTCAAATTGTTTAGCACAAAATATGTTTCCTGCACCTCCAGCAATCAGCTGTTTAAAGCTAATGTCCACGTGGGTCTGGCCAGCTGAACCATAGTGGCTGGTCAGTCTAGCTAATGCTTACGTTCCAGTTTCTGCAAAGCGTGCCAGAAGTCTAATCCAGTCAAGTTATCAGGACAACCCAACTCCAACTGTATGATGATGTCCAGTCTATTTCACTTCAAACTCTAAAGTTGACCAAAGAGATCCGTAGTGCATTAGGGGGTGTACTTAGTCATGAAGGATGGTTTCATCCAGTATGCAATAGATTGACTCAAGCACTGCAAAGAATGGGATCTCACCACTGTCCTGTTTAAACTAGCCAACACAGCACCTCTTTTGTACATTTTTTTCTTCTGCCCAGTTGCCAGCTTTTTTAACAATGGAAGCTGTGTTTATTTATTCCAGTCATACTGTAAGGTATAATAACCATTACATTTTTTCTTTTGATATATCTACCAAAGAATCCTGCCCCTCAAAAGAAAACCCTGTTGTTGGATCATTTAGGGTAAAGAATGCAGAATAAAAAAAAAAGGAAAGGACTTGGTGTTCAGACAAAATGAGCTGAGAGCTGCTGCAAGCACGAAGTTGCATTTCCCTAGCTGCTTGATGTGTAACCAGAAATCAGTTCAGTTTTAGGCAGGAATGGAATGTTTGGTTTGTGTGTGCTTTTAGGCAGGAATGGAGTTTTGGTGTGTGCAAGCAGGAATGGTGCTGGACATAAGCTACATGTGTGTGTGTGTGTGTGTGTGTGTGTGTGTGTGTGTGTGTGTGTGTGTGTGTGTGTGTGTGTGTGTAAGCAGGAATGGTGCTGATCATAAGCTACAGGTGCATGTGTGTGTGTGTGTGTGTGTGTGTGTGTGTGTGTGTGTGTGTGTGTGTGTGTGTGTGTGTGTGTGTGTGAAATACCCCAGTTAACTATAACTGGTGGCTAGAGAGAAGGCTGAAACCCTGTACCTTGGGTGCAGGTAGCAAGAGCCTGAATACCCACTACCACTTGTGAAAAATGTTCAGATTTTTGCCTCATATTTTTGTTCTGTTCTGTTCCTCATCAAATCTGTGGTTTTCTGGATTTTGAATTCACTAAATACTGATAGACATTTGAATTTCAGACTTCATATTCTTCAGATAGTATATGGTAACACAAAACATTTTATTCTAGCAATATTCTAAGTTTATAAGATCAATATTTTAAATTTGCCCCTATTTTGGGGGCTGTATTCCCTCATTATTGGCTTTGTCTAGGTGTTTTTTGCTAAGAGGTTGAGAGCTATTTTGAAAATTAAATTCACTAAATGATAGCCATTTAAGTTTCAGTCTTCCTGTCTTTCCTGAAGCAGCTTATTTGGCATAGTGGTATGTTGCTCTGACTGTAGTGCACAGGGTCCTGGATTCAGGACTTGGCAGTGAAATGCATTGCAGTAGCACATCATTTTGTTCTAGCAACTTTCCAAGATTATACAAGCAATGTTTAAAATGTGTCCCTGTTTTGGGGTTTTTGTCCCCCCAATAAATTTTGACTTTTTCCAGATTTCTTGTGCTCATGTGCTGCAAAGTTGAGAAATACAGTTGTGTGTCGAGTGGATTTTAAAAGTAGTTACTATCTTCAAGGGAAGAGAAGTTTAGTGCTGCATATGCTGAGTCTGTGTGCATTGTTAATAGCACAACAGACAGTGTACTTGCTTTTGATGCAGAAGGCTATGGGTTTTACTCACACAGCACGTAGATGCATTGCTGATACTGTACTGTGTTGTACTTTTAAAGGGGGTGGATGCTACAGTCGTAAGAATGTCCTCTTTGGCAGAGATACCTAGTAACTATGAACCTGTTATCAGTTTGCCATCCATTCCCTATTACAATATTACTAGCTTATCTTTTTTTAATGTAACATAGGCAATTTATTCCTCAAGGGCAACAGGCACGTTATAGTTCATTGTTCCAGCTACAAATAAAGTTGTTTACTAGCAGCAACCTCTTCATTAGTTACAGATTTCTTTAATGTGGAATTATTTAGATGGCTTTTACTTCTGCACAGATTGTACATATGTACTGATACTGGTGGATTGTAGAAGTATGAGTAGACTTTTATCATAGGTTCATAGGTTCATAGGTTCATAGGTTCATAGGTTAGTACTAAGCTAACTGCCCCTGTGGGCCATTTTAAGCTTAGCCAATTATCCCTTGTGAGACTCAAACCCTGCACCTTGTGTTTGTAAGGCAAACACCTTAACCATTAGGCCACCCTCCCAACCCAATGATGATGGAAATGTTCTGAAATGGACAGTTTTTTTCATTATTAGTGCATGCATTTTGTTTAATTGTTTACTGGAAAAGTTAAACACCCTCTAACAACTGGACTGTATTATACAAGGAATATAATTTAATACAATCAGGCAGGTGTATCAAAGAACACATGTATGTTTTATGTGCAAGGGGCCTATGATTTGAAAACAGACCAAAGTTAATCTTTATTTGCCACTGGCCAGATGCATTTTCTTTGAATGTGGGTTGCAATGCTGTTTCAATGAATGTAAGTTTCAAGGGCAGAGAAGTTTTAATGCTAAGTCTTTTTTCACTGTGAGACTGCATTGCTTTGTTTAGCAGATGTCTATTAGTATTTGTGCTGTAAAATGTAAAATAAGACTTTAAATTAAATCCAAATCATCATTGAAGTAAAGCAGTATGCACATTACAGTGTTTATGGTAAATGGAGTGAAATAGCCAAGTAATGAGACATTGAAATAGCTGCTGAGGGGAGGCCCCATTCACCATGATTTTGTGAGGAGAGAAGGGAAATAAACTCAAAGACAGCCCTGGCTGAACTATACCCCTCAACTGTCCAGATTTTCACAGAATGAATTTATTTTGCTTCTTATTTTTGGTTTGTTCTTCATAAAATGTGTGGTTTTCTGGCAAATCATTTAGGAATGAAGTCACTAAATAATGACACATTGAGTTTCAGACTTCATACACTATAAAAAAATGCATGGTAAAGCAAGACCTGTTATTCTATCAACTGTCTAAGTTTATACAAGAGCAGTTTTTAGTACTGTCTGTATGTTCCCCCAATATATTTGGCCTTGCCCAGATTTCTTGCATTAAGAAGTTGAGAGGTACGCACAAATAAATTGCTTTATAGAATTAGGTATATCCAAATCTCACAACTGTCCCTGACTTTGGCTGAAAATGTTGCTCTCCCCCCTAATAATCCCTCCTCAAAATGGCAAATTTAAAAGAAAAAATGTGGAGGGTTTACAATTAATAAATAATTATAATGATCAGAGTTATAGATAACTTTTATTTCAGAAATGCATGTAGATTCTCTTATTTTGTCAGCTGCTCCACTTAACAGTACTAATATTTTTAAAAAGTGCCCCTTCTTTGTCAGGTTCCCAGCTGTAATGTGTGGCTATTTTATATTTTTGCATTACATTTTTTGTTCATTTTTCATAAAATTGTGTTTTTTTTCTGGCAAATTAGTGGCAAATCATTAAAGATTGAAGTTAGAAAATAATAACAGACATTTGAGTTCCAGATTCCATACTCTTCAGAAAATTTATACTAATGCAAGACCTACTATTCTATTATCTTTCTAAGTTTATAAGAGCAATATTTTAAAAAAATTGTCCTTATTTTTGGGCATTTGTTCCACTTCTATTTATGGCTTTGTCCAGATTTCTTGCTCTGAGGTTGACAGGTATGGCAAATGTGTCAGGGCCATCACTGTCAGCCAGAGATATTTTAAATTGTGACATACTTGTTGCACCCCACTCTCCCATGTAGTGACTCGGGATGTGTGAAAGTAAGGCAAGGAGCAGTTATGCAGTGTAATTGTGCAGATTATCCCCCATCCAAGGTAGACACAAGTACTACAGTGGCTTTTCATCTGTTCTTGATTTTGCAGAATGTTCTGGTTTTCTGTCATATTTTTATACTGTTGGCTTATGCTTCTTATTATTCAGAAAATGCATGTTGTAGCAGTGCCTCTTGCTCTGTGTTTAAGTAGCAATGCTTTAATGACCATGAGGTAAGCTTGTCTGAGATTGTAAGATGCAAGTAAGCTTTAATCATACTGTTAAAGAATTACCAACATTGAAAGCCTTTTTGATGTCCATGTGCAGAGAATATTTACATAACTAGATAACTTATAAGCCTTAGGCATTCAAATGCATATGACAGTATTTGTAATAAAGGACATGATTACAGTATTTTCAAAAGCTCATTACATTTGTTGGAGACTTGCAGTCATCTTTGCAGGCTTCACCCGTAAACTAAACAGAATGCCAGTCTATCATGTGTGATCCATAACCTGTGCAGTATTCCTTTAAGCAATTTATCTTGAGCTTGTTTCTAGCTTGCTCTTCATTTTTTTACATTGATTATGTTTTCACCATGAAGCAAGTAAATAGTTGTTGTCAGGCAGCAGGTCTTTTTTGGATAAGAAACATTTTTACAAGTGGGGATATCACAGAGATTGCTACTTTCAGCATGTTACTTGGTACTTTTATAAAGCTGAATATAAATTATAATTAGAACTGCAGTGCAAGGAGAAGTGGCTTGAGTTGTATGCTGCTTGTTTTTTTATACTTGATTTTGACTGGCATTCCACTAATGTATTTAAAAAGTAATTTATTTTTTCATCTCTCACAACCTTTTTGTTTCCATCTAGATATTAAGTAAGCTGCCATGTAGCCAATGCATTGAAATATTTTTTTTCTTCTACACTTCATTTTGTCTTGATTTGATTCTCATAATGACAGTTTGGCACCCAGGGCAGCATATTTAATTAAAGTCCCAGTTTTTGTGGTTTTGAGCCTAGCTCTGCCCGTTCTAGTTGGCCACACCCCTTCTCGTTGGCTCCACCCATTCAACTGTCTCCTGCAGCCCCCCTTTGATTTGACGTCACCAGCCACCACTGCTAATTTCATGAACTTCCATTATACCCTGACTTAAGAATGCAGTCCACTCTCGTCATGGTATTAGAAACCTAAAAGACTTGCAGAAATTAAACCAAGAAATGCACTGTTGTTCAAATATTTTCTCTGAGAATGCAATCCCCAGAATAAAAGTGAGATATATTTGTGTGTTTGTGTGTGTGTGTGTGTGTGGGGGAGGGGGGGTCAGAGTGCGTATGTGTTTGTTACTGATTGCTGTTTCATTGAGGCAGACCAATCTTGTAGGGACAATAACAAAATGGAGGAGGGTGGAGATGCAAGAGGCATGCCTACTGCAAAAAAAAAAAAAAAGAAAAAAAAAAAGCTTTTCCAGTTTTGCAGTGTGCAACTATCTAATGTGTTAGATTGTTAGGTTGCAACTGTACTGGCTAAAGTATATATGTTTTAAGAATAGCTGTGCAGAAGCTATTAGTTATAAGTGACAGTTTGCTGAGTAACTATGATTTGAGCAAAGTAGCTCTAGTGAATAAGAGCAGAACTGTTTAACCTTCATTTTTAAATTTTTTTAGTTAAAAAGGGAAACAAAATTATGTTTGGAAAAATGTTTAAATCCACCCAGTTTACCCAAAGTAAGCAAAAATGGTGCACCCAATATATTAATGACTATTTGTTTCTTATTCCACCATACTGTAGTCACTCACACAACTTACTTTCTGCTTCTGTATGTGAAGCTTGGCATTCATTTTTGCAGTTATGATACTATACTGTTCTCTTGTGACAAATCATGTATGTATGGAAATACTTCATCCTGGAAAAGTAAAGTAACTGCAGTTTATTCTTAATGTTCATCGGTTCTTAGGTTCATATGTGTTTACTAGGCTAATGGCCACAAGAACTTTTTAAGCCTAGCCCTGCATGCCAAATCTCTGACAAATTCTGATACCCTTGATAAGTGTAAGCATGGGCCTGGGAGATGAACCATTTACATGTTATCTACATCCATTAGAGACATAGGTCCCAAACCAGGGATGAATTTCTGGTTTCCCATCCAATTATCCAAGTTGCACTTGAATTAGGTTAGGGAAGAAGTTTGCTTCACATGGACGGGGATCTTGTTCCATAGATGGGGTAGTCTCTGGGATACATACCTATCTCTCCAGCAAGTCCTATTTATATCACGGGCAAGGTTTCAATCTTTAGAATGGGTAATTCTGGTACTGTTTGTTTTGTGGATATGCAGGAGGTCCATCAGAGTGGTTTCTGACAATGCTCTGCATGTCAGGTATAAATCTTCCCTCAAAAGCCTGTAAGATACAGAATATGGGGACAGAGCCTAGAGAGAGTCTGCAAAGGAAATTGTACTTACTCCCTGCATTCATTTAGTGAGGAACCTCAGTAGACATTCCATTTGTTGGATATGCCTGGTTAGGTACATACCAAAGGGAGCATTGTACTCAATGATAGATCTGATGAATGCCAAATACAGTGGAACAATGACTTCCTTGTACTTAGATGCCATACCTTTGTTTATAAGTTGCGCAACATAAATTGACTTCCTCACCACTGTAGACACATGATGGTCAAATGCTAGATTACTATCTATGTGTGTCCCTATGTCCCTGACTACTGGGTTAACTCTAAGGGGTGTGTTTGTCAATATGACAGTTACTAGGAATAGATGACTTCCCAAACGATACTATTATGCATTTCTTGTCATTTAGTTTTTGTCCGTGGCTCTTACACTAGTTGTTTGTCTGTTTCAACCCCCCCCCCCCCGGAGAACATTTGTGTCAGTGTGAGATTCAATGACAGCTTCTAATTTGCAATCATCTGCAAATTTAGTCAGCCAGATACCATTGACATTAGCCTTGACTTCTGAGAAGTAAATGCCAAAAAGGAGTGGTCCAGGTAAAGATCCTTGAAGAACTCCACTTGTGACTGGCCACTTTGTAGAGGTGGACTTCCAAGTTCTAACTTCTTGGGTCCTATCCATGAGCCAGCTGGCTATCCATCGGGTAACATACGGGTTTGTACCTACCTTCTTGATTTCCAGAAATGCTCGAGTGGGGTATTGTGTCAAATGCCTTGGCCAGGTCATGGTAGGCAGTGTGAATGATTTTGCTCTCATCCATTGCTTTGGTGATCTTCTCAAAGAAGTCCACCAAGTTGAGTAAGCATGATCTGCCATTGACGAAATCCATGTCTGGTGGATTACTATATCTCTCTTGATCATCTCCATGATAATTCTTTCCATGGCTTTATATATAAACACTAGTGAGACTTATGGGTCTGCAGTTTCCAGGGTCTGTACAGAGGAATGACTGCTGTCTTTCTCCATTCATGATTCATGAGGCCTGTTTGGAGGCTGCAGTTAAATAGTAATTCCAAAGGCCCTGATAGGTCATGTTTCATGTTATTTATAAGCATCCTGGGATATTGTCTTGGCCCATTGATGCAGTGTTATTGGTCTTAGAGAGAGCATTAAAGACCTATTCCCTAGTGATAGTAGGGGGAGATATATTTGATGATATTCTCTGAGGAAAGGTTGAGGAGGAGAGAGGGGTAAACTTGGAGCTGAATTTATCATCCAGGAGGTTTGCTGTATCTTTTGGCTTAGTGTAGGTGGCTGCATTTACAATGAGCTCTGCACACAATTGCGTATTGCCTTTGAGGTTACAGACATAGCTAAAGAATGCTTTGTGGTTGTCCTTAGCCTGGGAGGCCAAACTTACCTCAGATTTGGCTTTGGTAGACTTTATTTGTCCTCTGAATTGCTTGTTTAGTTTGATGAGAGCACTTTTATCCTGCTGGGTGCTGCACCTCCTAATGTTTACCATGATTTTCTTCCACCCATTATACAGCCTATTAATTTTGTGATTCCACCAGGGTGGCTTATTTTGTGAGTTAGTTCTGTGCTTCTTCCTGGTGGGTACAGCTGCCTCTGTGCAGCTATTAACATGCTTGTACAGAGTTTCTGTGAACAGTTTTGCATAGGCAGCAGTGTTCTCAGGGTTTATGAGGGCTTCACATTTTGCCAAGTTCTCACTTAATAGAAGGAGGTTAGCCTTAGAATAGTTCCTGAATATTCCAGGTTCAGCTGGGGTCCAGGTTTTAATTTTTACTTCAAGGAGACCATTTTGTAGTCTGACCTTACCAGGGAAGGCATTACAACTAGGGAGTGTGCACCATTCTCCTATATTAGTGAGGACCAGATCTAGTATGGTTGCACCTCTGGTTGTTGTATTGACTCTCTGGTCCAGGCAGATTGTGTTTACAAAATCCAGGATTCTCTGTGCATGTACATTTGGTGTCATATAGGATTCTTATTTAATAGAGGGGTAATTAAAGTCACCCATGAATATGGTACTGGGTTGGATGGTTAGTGTTTCTAATAAGTTTAAATACATGGTATGGGTTTCCTGGGTCATGAAGGAGGACTTATAGCTTTCAAGGAAGTGGTATTGAATTTTGCCTATGGCGATTTGAAGATGGAGAAGATTAAGTGCATTCTCCTGTTTGACCAGCCTTGAAGTATAATTATTTTTGATGTAAACAGAGACATCTCCACCTTTATTCCCTGCCTGTGTAGTTGCTGGCCTAAATGTGTGGAAGGTATTATAACCTAGCATGTTGTTGTGCTCTCTGTGGCTTTAAACCATGTCTCAGTGACCGCACAGACATCAGTATTCTCTAGGGAAAGAACGCTTCTAGGGAGTGAAGGTTTTTTGTATAGACTTCTAGCATGGTGCATGTAATATCTTTAAATTTGCCTTACCTATACAACTTTTGCTAAATTGCTACAGTGACCTATGTTCTCTAATGCACAGGCACTGCTACTTAATACTATGCTTGCAGTGCTGTGTTAATTATAATCTTTGCCATCCTATGAATTCATATCCCTATACTAGCATCCTGTCAAGTAAACAAAACTGCTGGATAATTGTAGTAATGACATCTCCTAATTCCTAGCACTTTCAAATTAGATATCATTTTCTCCTAAGCACTTGATTTGTTTAGTACTGGTTGCTGTAGTTGCATTCAGAAATCTCTTTCTTCCACATAAGCTATTCTATGGTATTGTATGATATCATGTTATGTTAAGTTTTGTTACGCTACATTGCATTTTGCTAAATTATGTTACATTATATTACATTATTTTATGTTATCTTTTCTTTTAACAGGACTCTTAAGTTTAATAATGATACTGCCTTCAGTTATGTTGCAATAAAATACCATAGTAGGTCTGCACAAGAGATAATGCAGTCAAAAGTGCAATCAGTCTCATAAATAGTTTAATTTGAAAAAAAAAACAACACTAAGTGATAAAGCTCCACACAAGATGATCCTATCTTTTCCAAATGAAAGCCCCTAAATAGAAAGTAAAGGCATCATTTTTCACATTATAACAAAAACATGTTTAAAGATGTTGCTACAGGCTTTGTTTTTACAGAAATTACCTTTCTCAACATTAATTTGCTTTATTTACTTGCAAACGAATTTGGAAGTATACAGCTTCATGAATTGCAGTTGTTAGGTTAAATCCACAGTCTACAGACAGCAACACCGCTACAGTTAAAAACAAAGATAAAATAATTTAGAAAGAAAGCAAAGAAATTAAATCTGGAGAATACAAGTATCATCATCTTTTCAAAATAAGTAAAATCATTATATATTTTCATTTATGAAATGAGTTAACTGTGCAATATCATTTAATATAAATTTGTTTAAAAATGCATGCTGGAGAGATTAATTGAAAACAAATTAGCTTAAATTTATTGTGCGTTATTGATTTTAGCTTCAAGAGGTTAATAAGGTTTGCTCTTTTATCTGTCAGCAGCACTTTGTAGAATAATGAGACTGCCTGAAGATACAAGCCAGTAAATTAAAATAAACAGAGTATCCAAATATAAAATTTAAAGAGGACAGATAAAGGCATCTGGATGCTTATGAGAAGAAAATGAGTGGCATTAACCTGCCAGCATATGTGCTTTATGCACATACAGAGAAGTAAATTATTAATGTTACATAGGTTGTACGGCAAATTGTGTCCACAGAGTGCAGTTTCAAAGCTAGATTCCATGCTTGTAAATAGTTTAACAACCAAAGTACTACAGTCACTTAATCATCTAAGCAGTGTTGTTAAAATATCAGCAACAGCATAGTACATACTAGGTGACTGATGCTTAGCTATTTATAAAAGATATGAATGCGTAATACATAATGTTTAAACAAGTAATAGAGTAATAAATGAATTATAATACTAAGAGTAGAGAAAACCTTTGCTTTATTCTTTTATAGCTGTTTCTTCTCTCCATATTTTATACTCCCATTCTTATTTCTTTATTTTCCTCTCTAAACATTACTAATGAATCACATTATATTCTTTAAAACACGTAGAAGGCAAGGGAAATCAGTGGTTAAAAGAAATCATTAAATATACACATAAAAGTCATGTCAATCTAGAGACAGGAATAATAGCATGTTATACATTGTATTATATTTTGATTTTAGATTACTAAAATAGCAATAAATAAGTAAAGAAAATTAAAAGAATTTATTGGTATTTATATAGAATGATGAATATTTTATTAATTTGCATTTTTAATTGTCAGTCTGTCTTTACCAGAAGATTATGTGACATTGCTATCACTACAATAAACTGAGGTTCACAACCAGTAACATTGCAACAAACAGAACAAAAAATATGTATGTGTAACTGCTACAAGAAGAGCAGTGGAATACTGAATTTGAGTTGGTAAAGCATTTGAAGTTGCTGCCTGATAGGCCTTCATTCCCATCTGGGATGACTTTCATATGTACTCCGCATGTTCTCTTTTTTTGTATTTTTATACTAGGTTCTCTGCTTTCCTCCCATATCCAAAGACATGGCAATAGGAGAAATGATTGTCCCACAACTGTCCCCCTGTAACGGCAAACTCCAATACAACAAATAACCTTCTGCTTTCTGAATAACCCTTTTGTTTCACAGTATGACAATGTCAGTTTACATGACAATGAGTCTTATTGCTGCCTGTCAGTGTACACCATGCCCATGCTTGCCTACTCATACAGCTTGACAAGTGACATGAACCAGTGCCCTCATGGCTTACTTTGTAGCAGTACAGTCACCTTCCCATAGCAAAGCGCTAGCAGCCTGAAGGTACAGGAGAAAATGATGGATAAAGGGCTGAGGCTGAGAGCTTACCATGACTGCCCACCATCATGTTGTAGCAGGTTGTCCCCTAACTTTCCCTCACCAAAAGACACAAAAGGTACCTTTAAAGGGAGCTATATTAATAACAAAAAAATAAGAGCCAACTCTTGAAACTTCAAATATAATTGCAACTGAAGGACATTAGCAAATGCTATGCTAATGTTTGAAAAAGTGCAGTCCAAGTGGTGGCAAGAGGTACAGCTTGATTAAATACGAATATGCAGGTTGAAAACAAGTATAAGTATTACTTTTATTTTATTTTAAATTGACATTTGTTTACTGTGAAATTCTGGCTATGTTAGACCCCATATTTAGTAGGTGCCTTGCAGAGAAAAGCTCCAAAATAGAAAAAAAAGATTTCAAATACATTTTCCAGAAAGTTCAATAAATGTATAACAAAATTAACATTTGAAAATAGTGTATTCATAATGGCAATTATATGACATGGACTAAGACTGTCATTAAGAGGAATTATTTAAAAATAAATCCAGAGCAATAAATTTCACAAGGTGAGCAAGGAATAATTTACATATTTTGCTGTTTTAGAATAGGAAGAAGTAAATAGATATATGTTAAGAAACAGAAACTACAAAATTCAAATAAATAGCAGGAAGGAAGTTAAACATGCAGATTTGCAACTTGAATATAAATATCATGTGAATGAGAATAAGTAGCAGGTTAGTAAAAGAGATAAATCTAATTATATAATATTAATATATATATATATATATATATATATATATATATATATATATATATATATATATGGGTTGACTTCATTTAGTCAACTTACCATAATGCTGAATGTCAAAACGTTGAGACCATAACATCAAAAACTCATGACACTGAAAAGTTATAACACTGACTCCCGAAACACTGAATTTCTCAAAGCATGCATTATGATGCAATACCACCAACTTAAAGATTACCACACATAAACACATACTCCAATAAATGATTCTGCAGGGGGTCAAGTTCCCCTGCACCCTCTACATCCCCTGCAATGTCTTCTTCTTCTTTCGGCTGCTCCCGTTAGGGGTCGCCACAGCAGATCAACTGTTTCCATTTCCTCCTGTCCTCTGCATCTTGCTCTGTCACACCAACCACCTGCATATCCTCTCTCACCACATCCATAAACTTTATCTTAGGCCTTCCTCTTTTCCTGTTACCTGGCAGCTTCATCCTTAGCATCTTTTTCCCAATATACTCTGCATCACTCCTCAGCACATGTCCAAACCAACATAATCTTGCCTCTCTGGCTTTGTCTCCAAACCTTCCAACCTGTGCTGACCCTCTAATATACTTATTCCTAATCCTGTCCATCCTCGTCACACCCAGTGCAAATCTTAACATCTTCAACTCTGCCACGTCAAGTTCTGACTCCTGCCTTTTTGTCAATGCCACTGTCTCCAACCCATATAACATAGCTGGTCTCACTACCCCCTTGTAGACCTTCCCTTTCACTCTTACTGATACCCGTCTGTCACAAATTACTCCTGATACTCTTCTCCATCCACTCCATCATGCCTGTACTCTCTTCTTCACCTCTCTTCCACACTCACCATTACTCTGAACTGTTGATCCCAAGTACTTAAACTCATTCACCTTTGCCACCTCTACTCCCTGCATCCTCACCATTCCTCTATCCTTCCTGTCATTCACACACCCCCTGCAATTTAAATATATCACCTCCAAGATCAGACTACAGTTGAGGAAAGGTACATACAACATATCCAAGCAATTCCTGAAATATGCACCTGTCCCTTCAGAAAACACATATAGACTACCAACACAAACATGTCCACTACTAGTTACTTTTCCCAGAACTGCAAAGCACATTTACACAATCTTTATGTAGTATATTTCCAGTTATATGTATTTAAATAGGGGCTATCCAAAACTCCTATTAATTAAAATAAAAAATGAAATTGTTGAGAACAAGAATAGTAACATTTATTTAACCATCTTCAAAAGGACAGAATTAGACAGCACAGTTCCTGCAATTACAATAAATAGTGCAACCTCTAAAAACATTAATGGTAGATTTTCTTTATATGCACATATAATAGAGATACTGTGGATGTATGTGCAATTATTAAGAAAAATTGGGCTTTATTGACCTCTGATCAGGACTTGTTAGATAAGTTTGGAGATACACCCGCCTTCATATTTAAAAGAGATCTTAACCTTAAAAACCTTTTGGAAAGAGGGCAGGGTCGAGTGAAGTACATGCAATCGAACCTTAAAAAAGGTAATTTTAAATGTGGGAGGTGCAACCAATGCACATATTTACTTGAAACTAACCATTCTTTTTGTGTTGAATGGTTTCAAAAGACATATTCATTCACATTACAATTGTTTGCCCAGGAATATAGTATATTTAGTTAAGTGTTTGGATTGTTCTGCCTTTTATGTGGGTAAAACCGCTAGGGTTTTTAAAACCAGAATATACGAACATACATCTGACATTGCTAAAATTGTGAAAACAAATGCAATAAGTAGACACATTGAGAGATACAGTGGTCATACGTTTCGACTTTTAGTCTTTCAACAAGTAACTAATGATGTACATGGCAGGGTAATACCAGAACAGTTGGAGGCATGTGAGTTACCTTGGCAGTTGAGGCTAAATGCTACTGTTTTTCCAGGTTTAAATGAATGCACTAGTATACTGAGCATATTAAAAATGAAAAGGCATGGTTATTTATAAATATTAAATTTAATTATATTAATTTATTTAGATATTTAGAGATTTGTATTTTTAACCAAACACTATACAACATTTTAACTATTTGATATTAAAGTTAGGCGATGTGCTTTTCAATATAATGATGTAATGAAATGTGATTAATTGATTGATTGGTGAGGGTACATAAGGGAAGTGTAATTAATTGATGTTCTGATGAATATAGTTCTTGTAACAGATGAAAGTGCTCAACTGAAATAAAACTTTTGTTCTGGAGCACCTTGGTCATCTTTCTGGTGGTTTAAAGTCCATTTTGTTTGTTTGTCTGTGGTCACTTACACAATCTCCTTTCCAAAAATAAGTCCTACCATAAATCAATAAATCTTACTAACCCTTTTCTTCAAAACTTTACTACAAACCCTGACAAATTCTGTTCAACATAAAATGTAATGTCCGCACATCTCTTTACCATAATTCATGACTTCTTATTGCAATACCACAGTATTCATACCCAACAGAGAAGAAATGTTACCATTGTCGATGTTTTGGAGAGGCAGAAAGGCAGGCACTAATCCAAGCCAGGAGTTACATCATTGCATTTCTGTTTCCAGTATATTGGAGAACTAGTATCTTGTTATTTTGAATATAGTATTATTTATTTATTTCACATTTGTTAACCGGGTTGGTCTGACTGGACAAAGCCCTTTTCTCAACAGATAACCGAGGAGAAAAGCTCCAGTATTGCAATGCATACACATTTATTAGCATAGACACTTGTTACAAGTCAAATGAAAAAATAAAATGAGATAAAATATGATTTAATCAATGAACATAATAAGTTTAGTGTTTTTTTCACACATTCAGTTGAAAAATGAGAAAAGTACAAGTAAGTTGGAGATATTATCATCAGGGACTAAACCGGATAAATGTCTGATAATTACAATGTAAGATCAGTTATAAGTAGATTTAGGAAGTGAAATTCTAGAGAAGGAAAATGGTATATAGAAAAATAAAAGAGTATATGAGGTGAATAAGTACCAATATATATAAGGTTGATGCTGGTAAAGTGTAGTAGACAAGCAGTAGAGGAGTATGAGGAGTAGAGGTTAGAAAGAACAGAGTGCAGGAGGGAGTCTGTTATAGGTCTGGTATGACATTAGCTAAGGGGGCAGCATTCAGTGGTAGTGGAGGTAGTTTATGTTGGGTCCTGACAGAGATATGTCCATGATTTGTGGAAGTAATCTTTAATTGCTATTTTAAAGGTGTTTGTTTCAGTAATACATCTGCCACTGTGGGGTAGTTTATTCCAGGCATTTGCAATGGAATAGCTATGAAGTAGTTTTCCAATATTTTTGTTGGCCTATATACTTGGAGAAGGTTCTGCTGTGAGCTGCAGAGGGAGCCTTTTGGAGTATAGAGCTGGATGAAAGTGCAGAGAGATGGATAGGAAGAAGGTTGATGTAGAACTGAATGAGCCAAGAGAAGTTGTGGTATTAGGATCTGGTGATGAAATTCCAGCCACTGCAAATTTCTTAGTGTGATTCAATGGTGAGTGCGGTAAGATAGGTTGCAGGCAAATCGAGCTATTTTGTTATAGGTAAGTACAAGTTTAGAAAGGATATTTGATTGGAGGTGCATAAGAATAGTGGCTGCATAGAGGAGAGAGGGGAGTAGAAAGGCTTGTGCAAGAGAGAGTCTGGAGGTATTTGTAAGATATTTATTATGTCTATAAAGCAGACCTAGTTTTTGATGGGTCTTTTTTATGCACTGATGAGTGAGTAGGTTGAATTTGAGATGGTCATGTATTATAACACCTAAGAGTTTGTGTAAGGTTCTGGTATGATGGTAGTATTATTCAGGGAGGAGACAGAGAAGGAAGATTTATGATGCTGAAGGGAGGTAGGGAGAAACAAGAGGAGTTTAGTTTTCTTTGTATTCAGTAGAAGTTGGTGGGAAGTAAGCCATCTTTCAATGGAGTGGAGGTATTCTTGGGTAAGGGTATGAAGGTTTGTGATGCTTTCAGAGCAGGAGATAATTGTAGAGTCATCAGTGTATTGTATAAGGGTAGACAGTGGACAGAAAGAGTGGAGGTTATTAACAAAGATGTTGAAAAGTAGGGGACCAAGGATGGAGCCTTGGGGTACCCCAGTTTGGACTGGAAGAAAGGGAGAGCAGTTTGATAGCCATCTCACAGCCTGAAATCTATTTATCTATTTGAGAGGTAGCTGGAGAACCATGATATAGTAGAGCTTGATAGGTTAAGACAGGCAAGTTTGGATAGTAATAGTGTATGGGAAACAGTATCAAAAGCTTTGGATAAATCTAGAAACCGGCAAGAAATTAATTTATTGTTATCCTAAGGTAAGGTGATAGTATTAATGAAGGATATCAGAGCAGTAGCACTGCTGTACTTTGGCTGAAAGCCATGTTTTATGGGGGTCAGGAGATTTTCTTGGAGAATATGATTAAGAAGCTGTTTGTGGATATGTTTTTCAAGAATTTTAGACAGGGGGTTAAGGTGGAAATAGGTCTGAAGTTAGAGGGGTCAGTTGAAGTACCACCTTTATGTAATGGGATAACAAATATTTTTTTTCTAGATATCAGGTACATAGCATTTCTTGGTAGATCTGTTGATTAATATAGAGATAGGGAAATCAATAGAATTAGCAGCTAGTTTTAGGAAATAAAGAGTTAAGTTAACTAATGGAGAGCATGGTTTTAGTTTGGTCAGAAGTGATTTAATATAGGATGTGGGGACAGGTTTAAGGGTGAAGGTGGTTGGACTGGTGGTAATTTTTGGTGAGGGGTTGGTAGCTGTATTGATTTTGGTGAGGTTATGGATGGAGTTAATGAAGTGGGAATTTAGAAGTGTAGCAATCTCGGTGGGAGAACTGTTTGGGCTGGGATTAGGGGAAGATGAGCTCCCAGGGTGTAATAGGTTATTAACAGATTTCCAGAATCTGGGGGGGAGGTTTAGAGTGTGGATTGTTAAGGGGTTTATGGAAAATATTCTGTTTATCAATGATGAACTTTTTTTTCCTTAAATTGGGGAGCTGTCTGTATGTGAGAAGGTCACAAATGGATTTGGATTTGTTCCATTTTTTCCAGGCACTATCTCTCTTACTCATTAGGGTTTTGGTGCCTTGTGTGAGCCAGGGGGCATAATGAGTTTTAATCCTTGGTTTTCTGACAGGGGCTGGGGAGTTAAGTGCATCTAGGAAAATGTTGCTAAAGGCAAGAACAGCATTCTCCAGGGGAAGATTGTGGAGGAAGGATGAGTCAATTGAAGAGTGTGGTGTGTGGAAAGTATCAGGATCAAAGTTAGAGAGTTCATGGCAGTCTTTGTATAGTTGGGGTTTGTGAAGTTGAGGTGAGTGTCTAAGTATGTAGGTGGGATGGCAATCACTATTAAGTATTAGACACAGCTTATTTTGTTTTATTTTATTTTATTTTAAAGAAAACAAATGAGATTCAGTTTCTTTACATACTTGTGATTTTTTTTCTCTTTGTGAAGCTAACCATAAGAGAATCCTGGTTCACTTCCTCATTCACCAGGTTTACCAGCTCCTCTGCCTACTGTCCATATCAGGCATACTGTAAGGGCAGGGTTGATAAGGAAATCAGGACATCCCAGCTCTCCATCATGCTGCATGCTGCAAGGATTTGTTTTAGTTTTATGACTCACTGTCATCCCCTATTGCATTTGCCTTAGTATGTCTGAACGCTTCTCTACTCTGTGGACCATATCTCCCTACAGAGAGTGCCTTGGTGATCACCTTCCCCCTTTGATATGAGCATAATCATCACTGTCTGCCAGCACCTCAAACACTTGAGTCACTAATCAAAACTGGGTTTCCTGGATGTAGTTACAGCTTTTATCACTCTTTACCATGGTGCTGGCTTTTACTCATGAATTTTGATCAGGCCATCATTAAATCAAAAGGTTGCAAAAATCTCTAAGCTGCACCTCATGTGGCCAGTTAGGATTTGTAAATAAGATGAGGAGGGAAGCTAAATCTTAAGACAACGTATGAAAAAACAAGAAAAAAAAAGTTATCAATCTGGATGGTATGGGACCATGATAAGGAAAACATGTGAGAGACACTGGGAAGTGTGTGGGAGGGGGGTGAATAATACACATCATGGGTCCATGAATTCCTTTATCTAGGGCTCCATTTCACCCACCTGCTAGTCAGACATCTGATGGTTATATAGTTTGTAAAGTAGCAAAAATGAATAGGTACATACTGAAGCCATCTGTGGGTCTGGACCACAATCCTTTGATTACAGGTAATACTTGGTCACATGCTGCAATAGAGCCCTTCCCCATTCCAATTAGCCTCACCTATTCAGTTGCTTTCTACAACCCACCCATGCTTTGAAGTCACCAGATGCCTCTGAAGGTGTCTATGCCTAGGAGAGGACATCCTTATTGTCATGAGAGTCACTGCAGTGTCATATCTTATATCAGATATCACTCATGGTTATGCAGCATGCTCTAAAATCTGGGATGGATTGTGGTACAATAAGTGCAACCAATGGTTGTGGCAGACCTTGTGTGCGGGTGCATGAAGGAGATGCTCAAAACTCTTCCATGCATACTATTGACCTGTCCAGTACATTCAGCTGCAGTACTGCATCTACTGTTGATGCTGTGCCCCAGCAGGTACACGGTCACAGTACATAACACACACATGCGCTACTACTTGTTTTGGTTGCTCCAATTAGGGGTCGCTACACTGGATCATTGGTCCACAGAACGAGTGGCAGTAGAGTTTTACAGTGTCAAGTTGCCAGCCTGGTTCCCAACCTTCTTCAGAAGGCAAATACTTGCACACACTCACACCTAGGGCTAATTTAGAATGTCCAATTCACCTGCAGCGTGTCTTGGGAATGTAAGAAGAAACCAGACCACCTGGAGGAAACCCATGTGAACATGTGCAGGACATGGAGACTCTGCATAGAAGGCACTCCAGCCAAGAATTAAACTAGAGAACCTCTTGCTGCAAGGCAACAACACTAACCACTGCACCACTGTGCTGGCCTCTCTCACATGTACACACACACACACACACACACACACACACACACACACACACACACACACACACACAATTTCCACAGACAGTAGTCTTGCACAATTTTCCTCAGGACTCACACATTTCCCTGTGAAAGACATCCACACATATGATCTCTGCCTTACATATGTAAATGATAATTGTACCTTATTACATGGGTTGCCTATGTCTCATGCATAGTGTGGCCTGCTTATCGATGGGGAATCACATTTTGGAGTTGGTTTTACATGAATTAATTTTACTTTAGTCCATATGCTTTACTATGGTTTATTATATTCTGAAGCCATCTGCAATCTGCTGTATCTTTGCCAGTATGATGACATACTGTACCTCTACTGTAACTCTGTCTGGTATGATTATCCCCTTTTGTTGGTTCCTCTATCACCTCCTCATCTAACTCAACTGCCACAGCCAGGTATGCTGGGGATTGCTGCTCCTGAAAGTGCCCTCCCTGCTGTAACTACCTTTTGTGTGTTATATTGTGTAACACTGTGTATAGGGAAAATATTTTACACATGTGCCAGGGACAATCAGATGAATCCAGACAGTGAAACTGTGCCTGAAGCAGCCTAAACTCACTGTCAATAATATTCCCTGTTTGCAATTGTCATGGATGTATGCATGTCTCTTTCATTTTTTGAATTTTTTGATATGTGTCATCAGGCAGGCTTCCTTGGCATATCCAGCATTGCCAACAAGCTGTTCCTAGAGAATTTGGTACAAGAAAACAAAATTCTGGACACACGGAGAGTTACCACACAATGCTGGCAGTAAACCAAGCTCAAAACAGATAATCATGCTTGAGTTTATTAACGCCACAAATAAAAAGAAAATGCGTTTTTGTCCAAGTTTCCCTCAGACTTCATCAGATTAAACAATGATACAAGAATTACAGCTAGAATAAATACACTCATTAATTAATACAATCAATTAATCTCTCATTTAAAGCCTCAGCACTTAAAAACATAGTAATACACATTAGAACTATATAAATAATTAATAAGCATTTAAAAAGGAGCAAAAATGCTACAAAATACAACTGTTTTAAAATTTATAGTAAATAATGTAATAAATAAGTACAATAAATTTATAAAAATATGTGTGTGTGTCTGTATATGTATATATATATATATATTAAACTGATGGCCATATTGAAAATACATAGTTCTCACTGGTTAAACATCAGTAATATATTAATACTGTATCATAAAAAATGCATTGTGTATATATATATATATATATATATATATATATATATGATTTCATAATCAAATAGTGAAACAGTACAACTAGTAACAATACAAAAACAATCCTTGTGTTTATAATTTGGCTGATCTGAGTTTGAGTAGGGGTACCAAGGAGGTATGGTCATTACGACCTGGGGGTCTATTAGATTCCAGAAATATTTGCCAATAGGTTTCCTTATATTCTAGCTTGTACTTCCAAGGACCACTTCTTAGTTCTTTGGGACAGTTTCAATAAAAAAAATAGTGAATCTAGCATTAGGACATAATAATGTGTGTTTGAAGAGGGCATTATTGATATTTCTTTTGTTAACATCATTCATATGTTCATAAATTCTTTGTTTAAGTTGACGTTCAGTTTTCCCAATATAGTAACTGTCACAAACTCAGCAGCTAACTAGGTAGACAATTCCTTGGGCATTACAATTACTATAGGTTTTGGCAGTTAATGTTTTTTTGTCTGGATGCAATAACTACTTGTTCTTTGTTGGAAATATAAGTACACTGGTTACAAGCCCCACACTTATAGATACTCTTCCTTCTATGTGTAAAAACCTTTTCATTTCTAACAAATTCAAAGATATTTTTAATATTACATCCATTTTTAAATACTACTTTGATTGGCTTATCTTTTAAGTTGGGTAAATCTCTACATTTTGAAAATTTATCCCATTCTCTTTGTACAATGCCTTTGATTTGATAAGCGTTGGTAGTAAATTCAGTAACAAAAGCTCTATCATGCATAATATCATTAGAAAGTGTAGAGCAATGCTTGTTAGAAAAGTTCATTCCCATACCTAAAATAGGCCAATATTTACTTTTCCTGCCCTCCGTGACTTCAGCTCAGATGGATGCTATGAGTTCACAAGGGTAGCCACGATCCAGAAACATTTTCTCCAAGACCATACATTCAGCCTCATAGTCCACTTAAAAAGATGTCATACGACTAATGCACATGTATTGTCCTTTGACAAAACCTTTTTTCTAATAAAGTGGATATGCACTGTTGAAGCTGATGTAATTGTTGGAGAATGTAGGCTTTCTGAAAATAGTTGATTTAAAACAGTGGTCAACTTTGTGCAAACAGACATCTAGATAATTAACACTTTGAGTGTGAACTTGGTAAGTGAACTTAAAAAAGTCCATAGTTTGATTAAGATAATTGATAAATTAATCTAAAGGTTCAACACACCCCACCCAAAAAATGCAAATATCATCAAGAAACCTTGTGTATAAGTTCCAGTAGCTAATGTAAGGACAATTGTGGACAAATTTATGTTCCCATACTGAAACTATGATATCTGCAAAGGTGGGGGCACAACTGGCCTCCATAGCAACCCCAGACTCTTGGCAGTAAAACTCGTCTTCAATGAACAAAAAGTTATGTTTGAGTATGACTTCTGCCAAGTCCATACATAAACAAATATCTGTTTCCATGATACCAGGTATCATCCTCAAAGCTTCTTCGAGCCAGGTAATACCTATGTTGTGTAGAATGAATAGGTCTACCACATCTATTGTAGTGAATAGAAGATCTTGTGAAAAATGTTCACGTTTAATTTTACTAAGAAATTCCCATGAATCTTTAAGGAGATGTAGTTCACCACTTCATAGTGATTTCAATTTCCAATCTAGATATTTAGCTATGGGAGAACTCTTGTACCCCTCTGAGGCTACAGTTGGTCTAAGTGGGGGAGGTCTTCCACACTTTTTTGAGCCTTGGGTATCATAAAAATAGAGGATACCCAAGGGTGAGGATGATCTAGGTACTGATAAGTATCATAATCAATGACCCCCTGGTCAAAAGGTCCAAGTATCAATTCAATCTTTTTATAACAGATGTTAATTTCATTGAAGGAAACTTTGGTGTATCTAGAGTCATCATGTAATTCTGAATGCATTTTACCCTCGTAAATGATTTTGTCCATGATTACAACCCTCTCACCTTTATCAGGTTCCATAACCCGAATGTTAGGGTTGGTACATAGAATATCTAGCATCTAGTAACTGTTTGTCCCCAGTATCCAAGTTGAAATTAGGTCTGAAGCTCTTTACCTTTTTACGGATCTCAGCTTCAATAACATTTTTCAAATTCTTGAGTTGGGGATGGATGGGGGGGATTGAAAATACTAGTTTTTTTAGGGGGGATCATTCCTGTTATGAAAGTATTGTCACCAAACATGTTGTGTAAGGTAAGCCTTCTTATGAACATTTTTAAGTCCGTGATAACTTGAGGAAGATTACTGTTAGAGGTAGGCAGAAATCTGAAACTTTTCATAAATAAATCAAAGAATTTATCAATAATCTCAAGGCTACTGTAGTTAAAAAGTATAAAACCCTTCTTTACTGACCACACGGGGGTATTCATATTGTACAGTTTCATTCGTTAGGGATGATTCTGATGGTAATTTCCTCTGTACCCTCCTCACCCCTGATAGTAAGTTCCCCTGTAAAAATGGTTGTTTGTGTTGTTCTTATTACGGAGTCTTTCAGATCTCCATGGGCCGTTGTCATCATAAACATCAATAACATTGTTGTTTGGGGAATCGGGGTGAGTTGTAACCTGGGGTTGAGTGTCAGGGCTAGAATGCTGAAGAAAAATATGCTCAGAATAAAAAAAAAATGATTGTTAGATTTGGGTAATGGGTACTGTTTACCATCCCTGTATTCCTTGGTGTCTCTATCCAATTTCTTATACTTCCTGTTTAATAACTCATCACATTTTTTGTCTGTTTGAACTTTTAAATCAAAATATCTGTTTTTCTCAGTTTCAACACCGAAAAGTAAATCATTTGTTACACGAGAATTTAAAATATCAATTTGCTTTTGTGTGAGTTCCATTTCATGGTTGTTGTTGTTTACAATAGCCCTTAAAATATCTAAACCACAGTTATCAAAAATTAACTCTTTATGAAATTCACTTCCATTGATAACATTGTTAGGATATTTAAACACTCTGAGGCCCTTAGGCACAATACAAAGTTTAATACATTCGTTTAGATAAGCATTATCCATACTATATGATTTGTACCTGTAAAGGGCATTATGTAATTTGTCAGGCGAGTCTCTGTAAGTATCCGTTGAGCCATCAGTAGTTGTAGTTAAAACGGGCTTGCAGAAAAGTGGTTTGCCCTGCAACCACTGATTAAATTCAGTCATATTGTAAAAAGTAGCATGTTGACCAGTCGTCGTATCAGTAGAAGAATTTAAGTTATCTTGTGAAGCCAAAACCCTTGGCATTGATTAAAAGTCTGGCTGTTTGAGCCCTGCACTTCACTTACGCATTCATGCCGGAAGAAGTCCTTGTGGCGTGTTGACAAGTAATACACATATTTCGAGACAAAGCTTCCTGATTGCCAGGCAAGCTGGCATTATTAAAAAGAGAAACAAGACCCTGGCTAAGGGGTGTAAGGAGCTGAATTAACTGAGTTAATTGTCCAGCAATCTTGCAAAACATGGTACAAAATACAATGACTGTTTTAAAATTTATAGTAAATAATTGAATAAATAAGTACAATAAATTTATAAAAAATGTGTGTGTGTGTGTGTGTGTGTGTGTATATATATATATATATATATATATATATATATATATATATATATATATATATATATATAAATATTAAACCAATGGCCATATTGAAAATACATAGTTATCACTGGTTAAAAATAAGTAATATATTAATACTGTATCATAAAAAATGCATTGTGCATATATATAATTTTATAATCAAATAGTGAAACAGTACAACTAGTAACAATAGAAAAACAATTCTTGTGTTTATAATTTGGCCGATCTGAGTTTGAGTAGAATTTGGTACAAATTACAAGTATGCCATATGTGGGAGTCATGATAACTGAGAAGGCGACTGGAGGACACATGGTAGGTGATACCCTGTGCATTATAGACAATCTTGTAGTTGACAGAGTTTACCCTTAGCAGTTCACAGTTGCTCTTTCCCAGTTCAGCAAGTGAAATCTTTATTTCAATGTGGGTACAGTCTTTAGTGCCTCAGTACCTCATGGGAATGGGCTATATTATAGAAATCCTGCATGGAGTTCCCTCCCTCTCTCTCTCATCTGTGGTACTTCGGAGCCATATATGCTCCTCTATATACTAAAGCATGTCACTGAAAAAGAATGAAGCACTCTTTTGTCAGATGCCTGAGCTACATCCACTGTGTTCCCAGTAGGTTGTGGAAAGGTCCTTGCAACTAATAAATTTAAAACCACACATACCTTGGTATTCACTGTGCTAGTTATGCCAAGATGGCTACAGGGCTGCAGATGACACCGACAGACATCCAAAATATTCTGCTTGGCCTCCCTGCCCACTCATTACTGGTCTGCAATGTCAGCATCATAGATAAATGTTAATTGCATTTGGATGACACATCATTAACTGGGGCATTGACAAACACTTTAGTGCACTCTAGTAGCAATAAAAGTTTACTAATGTGGATTACCCCCCCCCAACATTATTTAGCAATTCCCTTCTCATGACCACAAACATTCATTCAGGTTCAATTACTCAGCATGTGCTGTCCGAGTGCGACTTTTATGAATTTACGAATCACTCTGCCATCTTTCCTTGCCTCATTTGCATACTCAGCACCACTCATTTTCTAATTTCAATAATTTTGCTTATTACCGTGTCATTATATGGTTATTAACTTACACTGTGCTTGATTCAGTTGTTCCGCTTTCCACATTAGTGTAACATATATCTCTGAATTGCACACACTGTGAATAACATCACTCATCAAGCAAATTCATTCATTCCAAACAGCAGTTTGTTGAATTTGGCTGCAGATGTTGAAGTGCAATTGCAGTGCAGGTTAGAGGCTTTTCAGTATCTTTGTTAAATGCTACATTTGAAATTGACAAAAATAAAAAATGGGTTAAATGTAAACATATTAATTGTATAAAATGCATTTGGCTATATGCAGTATACATAAAAGATTTTACTGCAACATGAATACACTGATGAAGGACAGAATCATGAAAAATGTCTGTACTGTTTGGAATTAAGTTCTGTTTTTTTTTAAACTATAAAATATAGCAAACAAGTTCACATCCCACGAGACTACCAGCACTTTATTAATACACACTCTTCTTTACACATTTTTGAATACATTGCCCTTCATCAAAAATTAAAATCTACAGAACACATCCTCCCTGTTTAAATAATACCATAAATGACTACATGACATGATTTAACCAATAAAATGACGTCCTCATTATGAATATCATTCAAAAGAAATAAAATATTATAGGTGAATAAATTAGGCACAAGGAGTACCACAAAGGCATAAACCAACATCAGAATGTTTATTACTCCATAATTCACATAAAATCCAATAAAACTTTTAACTTTATCACCACGGTTTTTGCTCACAATAGAAATTCTTCAGATTAGCTAAAGCATCCAATGCCATGATGCCATTTATATATAAAATAAAATATATATATCAAATATTATAAACACACACATATCTATATAGTTATAAATCAATCTCTCTCTCTCTCTCTCTCTCTCTATATATATATATATATATATATATATATATATATATATATATACACAAATATGTTTGTACTACAAAAATAAATTTGATAATCTCTGCTGTTGCTATATTAATTTTATTTATGTGTTTATTTCCATTTGTTTATTGGGGAAATCTGACTCAGCCATGCAAAACCCCTTCTCACTGGAGGCCCATGGAGGAATGAAGAAAATTTAAAACCAAATAGTAATAGACAGCACATGCAGCCTGTTAGAACACACATTTCTAGTTATACAAAGAGAATTTACAGCATACAATAGTATAAACATTGTCAGTTTCTGCAACTTACAGTACTGATATATGCAAGGCTATACATAATAAAATTAACTCAACTATACACAGATGACAAAATATCGATTGACATTAAAATATAGATAGGGTATTCAAAACATATGCAAATTAGATATAGATTTTGCTTAAACAGAGGCATATAGTAGTAAAGATTCATTGAAGCATGGGTTAAGGAGGTTGCTGTAGAAAAGACTAGCCAGGAGGATATTTACAATATATAAAAAGATTTCCAGGTTGTGCTTAAAATGAGCCTTGTAGAAGTAGAGTTGAGTTTCTAGTAAATGTGGGTGAAGAAGGTTGCTGTTGAGAAGACTAGTCAGGATATTCATTATATATAAAAAAGAAGTTCTAGGTTGCCCTCGCTGAGATCCTTGCAGTAGGAGAGTTTCATTAAAATATGAGTGAAGGAAAGTTTTGCAGAAAAAAAAAAAACAGTCAAAGGGATGTTTACAATATATACTAAAGGAGCTCTAGGTTGCTCTTAAAGTGAGCCATGCACCAGTAGAGCTGAGTTTCATGGAAATGTGGACAAAAGAGATTGTTGTATAAAAGACTAGTCAGGTAAGGTAAACAGTCGTATAACCATATTTAGAGAACATGAGTTTACAGTTGCTTTTTAAAAGTAGAAGAGTTCTTAATATGCCAGAGAGAAAGAGGGGCCAGGCTCTTTGGTTTAATCATATTATGGGCGTAGATTGTATCTCCATGCAAGTTATGAAATGTGCCTTGATACACAAGGAATCTATCTTAGGAAAACAGCTAAATGGTGGGAGAGTTGACTAGTGGTGCTAAGGTTGGGTATTTTGAATGGTGGTAGAGCATTAAGTGGGGAATTTTAGTTGCACATACTTGAGGTAACTCAGAAACTCTACTCAGTTAATTTATTTTTATTGCAGTGCAATGATGTTTCCTATTGGGGAGTGCAAAAGCAATTTTTGTTATTCTGTAATAGCATTGCTCCTAAGTAGATGAGGGGAGTTTGGTGAATTGTGAAGCTGCATAATGTAGACTAGCAAGCAGATAAGCAGTTGCAGCTGATTTCTTAGCATGTTCAGTTTGGTAATATTTAGCTTTTTAGAAGGCCTCCAATTTTGGTGTGTTGTCTTAATAGTGTCACTGGTATGTACATTAGACCAAAGATTATTGACAATGGTGACACAAAGTAAACTGGAATGTGGTAGTATTTCTTGTGTTTTATTCTTAGATGATAGAACAGCAAAATTAGATGGTTTAGGAGATGACAACAACCTTAGTCTTTTTAGCACGGAGGAATATGTCATTTTGTTGCATCCAATGCTTGATAGAAAAGTATAAAGCCTGAGTGACTGACAGGGAGAGGCTGAATAAATGAGTAAAGAATCATTAGTGTACTGAATGATGGTGAATGGTCTGATGCATCATATAAGTTATTAATGAATATCCCACAGGGTAGATATTGCTTTCCATATCAGAGTATAGACAAAGAGAAAGAAAAAGGGGGCACCTAAGCAAAAGACCAGCACTCGTAGATTTTATAGTAGAATCTAGAACAGAAGCTGCTGTTAAAAAAGGGATAATTAAAAGACCATATAAAATATTGCATGATAACTATAGGAATCAATCAGAGGAGATTAGAAAGGATTGGGAAGAGAGATTGGATAAGCAATTCACAAAGAAACAATGGGGGTATATGTATGTCTATGTATGCAACATAGTCTAAAAGATGTAGGATATTTGCTTGGAAGTGTTTACATAGGCATTTTTATACTCCAAGTAGATTCCACATTTTTTCCCCTCAGGTAGATAACAAATGCTGGAGGTGTGATAGGGAAGAAAGAGATAATTGGGAACATATTTTTGGGAGTTTAAAGAGTTGGCAGACTAAAAATTCCCTGCAGACTACTCTATCAGAAATACTGGGTGAACAAATTGGTACAACTATGAAACTGATTTTTTAAGCTATGCTTTAGAATAAGAATTGCTTAGACATAGTAAGGCCTTGCTAAATCTAATTATGGTTGCTGCCAAAAAGTAATTACTAGAAAATGGAAATCAAAGTGTAAACCAACTGTACTAGAAATCATGAATATAGCAACAGAGATAATACAACTGGAAATGGGATCTTCAGTAAAGGGATAGGTGCAAATTCCATAGAAAAAATGGGAACCGTTGGAACAATACATGCAGAATAACATTTTGGAGGAGGAATAATGTTTAAAAGAAGCCAGGAATTGAATGAGCTATGTAATGTTTTACTGGCAATGACTGTATAGATTCTTAGTGCTGCATAATGTTTGCAGCTAAAATATGTCAATATGGTTTGTTTTCATTTATATAAATGTTTGATTGCCTATGTCATAAGTGAAAATTTAATAACAAAAAGGTCCAAGTACAGATCCCTTAGTAATACCGACGTTCATAGGGAGAAAGGTTAGGTTGTTTGCCATTTGACATATTAGTTTCTGATACAAAGGTAGGTTTTGAACTACAGAGTAGCATCATCATTGAGGTGAAGATTGTTGAAGGTCTGCTGCAGTAGTAGGTACATAGAATGTTGCTGAGACTAGTTACTTATTGTAATGATGTGAGCTAATATTGTTATGAATGTTTTTGTACTAAGGTTTGGACAGAAACTGTGTTGCATTAGGACCAACTGGTTATTTTCAAGGAGGTACTCAAAGATCTGAGAGTGGACACAGTACATCAAGATTTTTGATAGTGCAGGGAGAATAATTATAGGTGTATAATTTAGTTGAGGTGCCACCCACCCTGTTTAGGGGTATGATAAAAGTCTGTTTCCATATTTTAGGGGCATATAATTGCTGGTGGAATCTGTTTCTGAGTATGCGGGATAGATTGGCCAGTCCCTCTGCTGACACCTTGATGTATTCTGCAGAAATACTGTCTACTACTAGTGTAGCTGCCTTTTTATCTCTGCAACAGATTTTTTTTTTTTTTGGAAGGACTGGATTAAGGGTAAAGGTAGTATGGCCAATAGGTCTGGGTGGGCTAAGGGTAGTGGTGTTAATATGTAATTTTTTTGACCAGAGGCAATTAAAGGCACTTGATCTTTTTATGTCACTATATTATGGCACTGGATTAGTCTGGGAAGGTTTTCCTGGTTATAATACTTTGATAATGGATACTCAGAAGGTTTTTGGGTTGTTTGCTTACTTTGTAGACCAAAGTAATATATATATATATATATATATATATATTTTCCTTGTTTACCATGGTATAACATGTTATGTCTCTCTTTTTTCACTAGCTGGTCTGTTGATATAACAAGCCAAGGGGATGAATGCACCATTACTCTTTTTCTTCTAAACGGGGCTTGTGTATTTAGTATGGTTAGAAGGGTATTGTTAAAGGTCTCAGTGACTTGTCTAAAAGGAGGTAATTTAATGGGTGTTAGTTAAGTTGCTGTAGGGTGCATATGAAAGTTTCCAGAATAAAGTGTGTAGAACTGCAGATTGCTTTTCATATCAGTAATGGGGTGAACAGGGGAAGTACTACACTGTCGAATTTAGCAGTAACTGATATCTCAGTGTAGGTAATGCTTGGTTTAGCCATGTTTGTCATGATTTTGTGATGGAGACAATGCCCAGATGACTAAACAAAGCCAACTGTGGGTAAATCAGGAATTACCCACACTCAAATATAGATCACTGCTATTATACAATTGTGCAATTTTTGTGCAATATTGTGTGTTTGTTTAGTTATGTTTCAGTGTATGTTCTTCCACTTTCCTTTGAAAAAAAAGTAGCCTGAAAGATTTTCTTCATATAATGGTTTTATTTAATTGCTGCATATGTTTATATTTTGTGCTTTTTTTTAAATTTTATTTAGTAAATATGCCCCGGGATTCAGCAAGCTCTGTACGGTGTCCAGGAATAGTGCAAGAGCTGCTGGAGGCAATATGGCTGCCGAGAGATCCAGGAACAAGCTCCTGGGATGTGCACGAGCACTCCTGCACTATTCCTGCACGGACACAGTTCCTGTATGCTAATTACCCCACTTGCAGGTGAAAACTATGCAAATGAGGTAAATTAGCGATCCAGGAAGCAGGCAGCCGTCCGTGCAGGATTAGTGTATCCTGCAGAAATGTATTTGGTTAGTAACTGAGTACATTTCTGCAAACTACAAAACAGAGCCATGACAGCTCCAAATAAAGGGTGCATATAATGTGGATGGCATGCAAATGGCCAACTATATGGCCAGTGGCATGGAAAATAGTTTAAAAAAAAACAAAAAATAACTTTCTTTTTTTTTTGGCCGATTTTGGCCGTTTAAGCATAGGGCAGCGGCGTACAAATGGGATAGGCCCGGAAATAAAAATAAAACCTTGAAAAAAGCTTTTAAGGCAAAAATCACAATTTTGCCATTATAGTCAATGGCAGGCAGAAGACAACAAGGCCATTGAATAGTGGTTGCTAAGGGGGAAAGCTCAGTGTTAGACTTGTAACTAGGCATTAGCAGTCAGTTCTATGCAAATGAGGGGAATGATACTGAATCACAGATTTCCCCTCATTGCTAGCCAGCGCTCAACCGTGTAGGTGCAGGAAAACCATGGTGCAAGCCTAAGAGTTAGCTGACATCCTAGAGGGGTGTGTCAGGTATACTGTAAGCTTATTGGAGCTCTGGGGCTCAGGTTTTTCCTAAGCTTAGAAGAGCTAAGGAAGGGTGTGTGTTTGAAACTGCCTAGTAGCATTTGCATTGCCTAAACTGTTGTGTGTGCCATGCACCAGGTTTTAAACAAACAAAAAAAGAAATAATTAAACCAGGAAATAGCAGCTCCATTCACATTTGAGCACTGTGTATGCATGGTGCACCTTGGGGCTTAAACAGGAAGGCACTGGGAAGGGAAAACAGTAGTAGGAACTAATCAAGGAGAACTAGCATAGCTGGCAGGTGAAATGTATCAGAATCAGCCAATTACACAGACAGCAGCCCATCCCAGCCCATAACCCTGCTATAAACTATGCAAACACCTTTCTCTCTGGATTTTCCAACAAATTCTACACCACCGGTGAACACAAATGGGGAAATTTTACCTAACAAAAGCAACAAAATGATAGGGGCTGCTGTTGCTCTCATAAATCAATATGTGGAGGAGGCTGAGGGTGGTGAGGATGACAATGCTGATGACCAACCCACAGTGAGGAGAAGTAGAAGAGTGTACAGACCCAGGATAACCTACCAGGGACTACATGAGCTGGAGATAGTGGAGCACTATAGGGTGGACAGGGACCTCCTACAGCAAATTGTTGAGCTGTGCTGGCCCTGCCTTAAACACAGAACCAACAGAGGGGAGCCCATCCCAGTGGATACCAAGGTATGTGTAGGCTTAAGAATACTAGCCACAGGTACCTTCCAAAGGCCAACTGGGGATATCATGGGGATCTCACAGGCATCAGCATCCAGGGTACTCCATCAGTTCCTGGATGCCATGTCAGCACATGCCAGTGAGCACATATATTTCCGCAGCACCTGTGAGGCATTGACCAGCAATATGCATCTCTTACACCAAATATCAGAATACCCTGAGGTAGTGGGTGCTATAGACTTGCATGCACATATACATCAAAACACCACACGGCGAGCAGGGTAGATTCTACATAAACTGCAAGGGCTTCCCTTCCATCAACTGCCAGGTTGTGTGTGATACCCAAGGCATTAAAATGAATGTGTGTGCTGGCAGCCCTGGAAGCTATCGCGACTCCCACATCTGGCATATGACGCAGCTGTACCAGAGATTTGTCAATGGAGACATCCCATATGGCCACCTAGTGGGGGATGCTAGTTATGCACTGGAGCTATGGCTGATGACACCCATCAGAAATGCACACACACCAAAACAAGAACTCCATAATGAGGCACATGCACAGACCAGAATCATAATACAGCATGTGTTTGGGATGCTCAAGTCATGGTTCTGGTGCCTGGACATATCCGGTGGAGCCTTGCAGTTCTCACATGTACCCAAATTGTCATTGTATGTGTCATGCTACACAATATGATCCTGTGGAAACAGCTACAGCAGGAACAGCATGGGGCAAGGCCACACACCCCCACCATTGCAAAGACCAGCACAGGCACAGAGTGACTCGGAGGAGGAACAACCTGAGCCTGCCCCTATAAACAGAAGGAGGCATGCCCAGTATGACCAGACCATGACAAAGAGGCAACACATAGCTCATACACTGACATGGTAGGAACCCAGGGAATGACATGTCTCTCTGACTTGCACATACAGTAAACGTAATGCCAAACATGACACTACCTGTGCTTAACCATGTATAGGGAGTGTACTGTGTGAATTTGACATAGTCAGCCCTCCAGATCCAAGCTCAACATTGGCACAGCCACAAGGTAAGTCACTCTCACTATCAATTGCTGAATGTAGTAGTATGTTCTGCTACCTGTAGCTATGGTAAGGATGTGAGCATGTAAGGGAATTGGGTGGATGAATGGGATGGCAGCAGATAGTAGACACCTATATTAGCAGCATGAAATCCATAACAAATACTGGTGTCAACATATTAGGCAGTACTAGACAAGGTGACAAAACCCACTGCAGGACATGTGGTGGACTAAATGTGTGTCCACAGGACACACACATGCATGTCAGTGAGGCTCACATACCCAACAACAGTCTCAGCCAGCAGGATAGGTGTAGACAAACACAAAGAAAGGCTGTGCTAAGGCCTCTGATTGATGGCTATGGAGAACAGCCCTCCGCCAGACCTACACAGACAGACTACAACAGGTCAGGCAGTGGGATGTGAGTTCTGAAAGTTAAGAAGTCTGAAATTGAAATGTAGGTCAATAAAACCTAAGAAATGTACTACACTGATATGCCGCTAATCTGCACGATAGGTCAGAATACAGAATGAAATGGAAGCCTACAGAGTACCTAAAATACCAGTACAGTCATAGCAAATGTTTACAGTTGTCAGGTATGCCCCCCCCCCACAATCCTATGTAGAAATATAGTAACATGTACATGTGGGCATAATAACAGTGGAGCACAGATTACCTGAGATGGCCAAAGTAGCAGGATAGATTGTTGCATGTGTACAATATGCAGGGCTCTGTGTGTTAGGTTGTTGTGTGTTGTGTATTGTGTGAAAGTGGTCAGCATGGAGGGTTGTGTCCCAGAGGCCAATGGCCAGTAATGTGATGACAGGGCCAAGTTCTCACAACTGCAGTGCCAAACACAATGCATCCCAGCAAGACACAATCCAGCAGTAATCCATACTAATTGTTCTGATGCAATATCTGTCGCCATCTGTAAGAGGGACATGGCATGAATGTGGGGGCAGACATGCAAACATACACAGGTGGATGTAACCTAGACAGATAGTGTTTAAAATGTTACTGTTGAATGGACACACCTTTGGATTTGTACATACAGGTTAGCAGCATATTAGTTGGCTGCGTAGTATGGAATACTGATGTAGTCTGGCCAAACATTGGCAGACCACAAAAGGCATGGGTATGAAGTACTGAGAAACCGCTGATGTCCCTGCACAAGCCAGCATAGGTGGAATGCCCCACATATGTCTGTGAGTCAGCTGCAAGTAACTGCCATTGCACACATGCACTCAGCTCACTCCACCATCAGCCACAGGTACCTCACAGGTCATATCCCTGCAGTTGGGAATGAGTACAATATGACCCCCACCTCTGTATGGGAATAGTCACAGAATGCAACATGTTAAAGAGGTGTCCCATGCAGGTGTTTCCCTAGCTGTAAGCAGGACCCTGTCAGCATCCACACCGATGGATCAATAAGGACAGAAACTATTGACATTAACACCTTGCACACCTACCCTGTCACCCCAGGAGAATACAGTGTCTTGCAGCCTGGGACTGCAGAAGTGACACAATGCACTGGCCTGCTGCAGATGCCCTGCATCACTACGAAATGCCTTACAGTCCTCTGTCAAAGGCCTGTGTCTCACCCATACTGCCAATGTATGTTATCTCATGTGCTCCCAAATAACAACATAACACAGTCCACAGAACAAAAATGCAAGGCCATGTCAAAAAATCCCAGTAGCATGTCCAACATGTCCTACTGCATGAACTGTGGACCAACCCCTAAATACTGCTGGGATGAAGTGATAACTATAGAGATACTTACCAGATATCATTTGCATAATGTTCAAAAGAGGATAGAATAACTGGTGGGGGGGGGGTGGAAGCATGGACACCATGGAGTGTGTGAAGTCTGAAACTCAGATGTGTGCGCATACTATCCCTGCCTGCAAACATAGGAATGGGTGGCTACAAACCTGCTCATAAACCACAAAGTGAAGGGGTTATGGCCAGAAATATGAGCCCTACCTCTTGGTAACCTGTGTGAAACTGTACAGCTGTGAGGAATGGAAAAAGCAGGATATGGCCATTCTGTCACATCGATTGATGTACAAATATGGGATCCTCAGTCACCACAGTACCAAGGTGCTGAACCATTTACACAGACCCATCAGCAAGTGTCTGCTGCTCCCCTTCCAGAATGACATGATCATGCAAGAATATGTAGGCTGCAGACCACAATACTGGACACAGCTTCATTCATCTTGTATTCCCCAGGAAATTACTGCAAGCAAATATGTATACCTGTTAGTAGTTGATGACATAAAACATCACAGTGTAAAACAGTACATATCTGAATATCTCTGCTAACACCAAAATCATGTAGCAGAAGCAGCAAAGAGACAAATTAGTTATAGTACCCCACTATCCTTTGCCCATTGTGACATCATATTGTCAACCGATCTACAGATATCCTGCAGAAACAGGTTGCTAGCTGCAGGTGTAGAACACAAATGCCTGCACTGGAGTACAACCTCCCTGGAATGGATTCACACATTCAGTACATAAGGTCATACTGGGCATGCTCCAACACTTAGGGAAACAAAGCCACGTATGAAACAAAATACTGAAAAGTCATACTGGGCATGCTCCCACACTTACAGAAATTAAGCCCATGTCTGGAAACAACAGTGGACTATAAATATCTGTCAGCCGCAGATGTCTGTGCACACAATCCACATTGCACACCAGTCATGCTTTACACACACATCAGATAGGAATACACACATTTATCCAAGGACAACACACTATAATAGGTCAAACATACACATACATAGATGTGTGGAAGAGAGTGACAGGCAGTGACAAAGAGCTTCCCATCATGAGGCCTCTCACCCAGCACACATCCAATTGGCCAGTAACACATGATGTGCAAATGTCTATCACTGTAGACAATTGCTGATGATAGCCCACAGCACTATAGTTTCTGTGGTGCTTGTGATAACTGTAACATGACAGTACACGTCATTATTCATCTAGCAGTTGTATATACAATCATGTCAAATGTAAACCTGTGTGTGACTGAGTGTTGTGTGTGTGCTTCCAGACAAATGGTTATGGCCCATTCATGGACACTGCACTCTCCATTGGCCTACATTAGCTAGCCTGCTGCTGTCATTCACCTTGAAATACACCTTTGGAGAAGGGATAGCCCTAGAAGCTCCATGGTGCATGCTATAACTGTGCAATGCTATAGTGTGATGCACTAGTTAGGTAAGAGTTCTAATCCCAGATATGGCAACTGTGAGACTCTGTGTGTGTGTGTGTGTGTGTGTGTGTGTGTGTGTGTGTGTGTGTGTGTGTGTGTGTGTGTGTGTGTGTGTGTGTGTGTGTGCGTGTGTGTGTGTGTGTGTGTGTGTGTGTGTGTGTGTGTGTGTGTGTGTGTGTGTGTGTGTGTGTGTGTGTGCATTTGTTTGTGTATGTATGTGTGTAGGGATCGATGCTTTTGAGGCCAGTCACAGTCACTACACTTTCCATTGACATACTTTGGCAAGCCTGCTGATGCCATTCACCTTGAAAAATACCTTTGGAGAAGGACTAGCCCTTTAAGCTCTGGGGCACATACTATAACTGTGTACTGCTATAGTGTGATATACTAGTTAGATAGAAGCTCTAATCCCAGACATGACAACTGTGAGACTCTGTGTGTTTGTTTGTGTGTGTGTGTGTGTGTGTGTGTGTGTGTGTGTGTGTGTGTGTGTGTGTGTGTGTGTGTAGGAGTCAATGCTTTTGAGGTCAGTCACAGTCACTACATGTTCTATTGATCTACTTTGGCAAACTTGCTGATGTCATTCACCTTGAAATACATCTTTGGGGAATGGCTAGCCCTATAAACTCCGGGGCATGTGTTATAACTGCGTAATGCTAAAATGTGATGTACTAGTTAAGTAGAAGTTCTAATCCCAGACATGGCAACTATGATACTCTCTCTGTGTGTGTGTGTGTGTGTGTGTGTGTGTGTGTGTGTGTGTGTGTGTGTGTGTGTGTGTGTGTGTGTGTGTAGTGATCAGTGCTTTTGAGGCCAGTCACAGTCACTACACTTTCATTGCCCTACTTTGGCAAGCCTGCTGATGCCATTCACCTTGAAATGCAACTTTGGAGAAGGGCTAGCCCTGTAAGCTCTGAGGCACGTGCTATAACTGTGTAATGATATAGTGTGATGTATGAGTTAGCTAGGAGTTCTAATCCCAGACATGGCAACTATAAGACTCTGTGTGTTTGTGTGTGTGCAGGAATAAATGCTTTTGAGGCCACTCACAGTCACTACATGTTCCATTGCCCTATTTTGGCAAGCCTGCTGGTGTTATTCACCTTGAAATAAATATTCGGAGAAGGGCTTGCCCTGTAAGCTTCATGGCACATGCTATGACTGCGTAATGCTATAGTGTAATATACTAGTTAGGTAGGAGTTCTAATCCCAGACATGGCAACTGTGAGACTCTGTGTGTTTGTGTGTGTGTGTGTGTGTGGGGGGGGGGTCAATGCTTTTGAGGCCAGTCACAGTCACTAAACTTTCTATTGCCTTACTTTGGCATGCCTGCTGATGTCATTCACCTTGAAATACACCTTTGGAGAAGGGCTAGCCCTATAACCTCTGTGGTGCTTGCGATAAATGTGGTACACTGTAGTAGTAATACATAGCTAGGTATGGGGTTTGAATTTCAGTACGGTCAAGTGTGTGTGTGTGTGTGTGTGTGTGTGTGTGTGTGTGTGTGTGTGTGTGTGTGTGTGTGTGTGTGTGTGTGCTTGTCATCAGTATCCTATGTGGAGGTAGCTGTGATCCTGTAATAACAGGACTCATTGTGGAGTGGGTTTTGCAAATTTCTTATATTGAGGACCTACTATGTGTCACAATGTCCACCTTAGAAGGACAACAGATGTCAAACATCAGAGAGGCTGGTGTAGACAATCCATGCCCCTACATGCAACATAATGGACTGGTGAACAATATATGCAACCCTTGTATTACCCAGAGATCACTCTCCACCCATGTCTCATACACAAACACACTTGGCTAGGCAACAACCACTGTATTGGCAGTTCCCTGCATATTGCTCACAGAAAGTAACCATGGTGTGATTGCAGTGGACTACAGAGGACGTGGCACCCTGTTCCATCACTACAGTAGGAAAATAATTGCTTACAGTGGTCCTTTGCTATGTTCTTCATTGGATGCCTGCAATAACTGTAGAGTCAGCAAATGTAACCCACAAAGGAAATACCATGCCTTATACACATGGCCTGTATGGGCAGATGCCACTAACACCAGTGAATAACTGTATCATGCTGTCAATGTAGGTGCAGGCACAACCTCAGTTCCATAGCCAGTTCTCACCACATGAGGTCAGGAATGCCACATCAGATGATAACAATCTTGTCCACACAATATGCCCCAGACACCCCAGGTACACTTCCACATGTTACAGAACATGCATATAGGACATGTGCACAACCCAGACACCATCCATGTTATGGAATATAAAACACATACATGGGAAGCATTGCACAGCACTGGCCACCCATAATAGTACCCAGATGAGTGGATGGTGAATACATTACCCACCCGTGTGGGCCAATCCAGGGACTACACCCCTGAGTCACACTGCAGACCATTGTCATGTGACCTGATGCCATGGTATATTCTTTGCCTATCCTTGTACAGCCTTCTGGCACAGTCAACTACTACACACCTGTGAACCAATGAACCCATGCATGCCGGTATTGGCAAGTGTGTGTGTGTATGTGTGTGTGTGTGTGTGTGTGTGTGTGTGTGTGTGTGTGTGTGTGTGTGTGTGTGGAGCTTAATGATTTCAAATCTATTCACACTCACTACACCTCTCATTGCCCTACTATAGCATGTCTTCTGATGTCAGTCACCTTGACATACCCTTTGCCTGTATATCGGCCTGATAACCTCTGTGGTCCATGTGATACCCGTGTATTACTTTAGTGTAGAAACTAGTCAGTTAGGAATTCTAATCCTGACCCTGCCAACAGTGATAATGTGTGCGAGTCCCTGAGACAGTGTGGTTGTGTCTTCTTTGACACCTGCTTTTGTGGACAGGCACATGAATTACACACACCTTATCCCTCCTTTATCACTGTTGTGATGTCACTCACCTTCAAAGATACCTTTAGACAGCTCTTCAACATGTAAGCTCCATGGTGCATGCAATGACTGCATAAAAATGTGATAGCAATAGATAGGCATTGGTTTGAAACCCTGTACTGGTAAGTGTGTGATATAAACATGCTTAGGTCTTACTCTCTTACCCCCTTCCTTTCTTACATTGTCTCTGTCTGTCTCTCTCATGCCCTCTCTGGTGGATGTGGAAAATGACACTTGCTTAGCTTAGGACGCAGCTTGTGTTTTGTAAGTGATGCTCATGAGCAGCTGATGGCCTGTGCATGAATTGCAGTCCCCTACTAACTGATTGCATGTGGAACAGCTGTGGTATCATTCCCATAGCCAATTGCATGGAAACACACTCCTATAACTAAGAACATCATGTGGCTGTTGGCCCTTTTCATTCACTGTGAGCATTACTTCATGTCGGTGTTTGACAAACAGCATCACCGAGGGTAGTGGGGTATACCTCTTACAACATACACTGTGGTGACAGGCCAACAAACAGGAGGGGGGTGTTCCAGACATGAGGACAGAAAATAAGTCTTGCTCTTCTACATTTCAATTAATGTTGGTTTAGCAGGGTTTGTGTGGATATGGCTGGTCTACATGATTTAATATCTGTCATGACGGTGTTATGTGGTTAAGGAAACTATCACCTGTAGGGGTGTCTGCAGACTGGCCAGTGTTTGGAGTCCTACATGTGTTGTGTTACTCTCACATGTCCTATCTTTAGAAATGCA
>NC_056733.1:1511059526-1511064526 GCF_019279795.1 Protopterus annectens
ATGTCCCCAACTCTGTATGATTGCAAGGTCAACTCATGTACACAGCCCTTGGAGGTCACACAGTGCCATCACTATTGCTGTGGAGTCAGGGTCATGTCTTCCACACTTCATGACCTTGACTGTGTGCAGATACAGCCATTCTTAGTGAGCTTTGGATCTGTGCTTCAGTTCACTGTTGTGTTTCAAGATGACACCCCCTCCCCATCCTCAGTCTTTTTTCAGATGCTTGACAGACAACTATGGCCTTCACATGTGTGTCATTTTGCAGTGTCCAAAATTCTGAACACCATGTGTATCAGCCTAGTCCCTGCTAATGAATGGCAAACATTCAGGTATACACTGGCACCAGCAAGACACATATGGGGATCCTGGGCCTGAGGTGGGTGAGGTGTTGGTTGTGCAGCACATGTATCTTAATTGATACTGAGGTTTCCAGCTTGGTCTTGGTACACCAGTACACATTGCAACACATGCCTTTGGGGGACTTTTGATGTTATGCATACACTACCAGTAAAGAGCCCTGACTGATGTTTCCTGGTGTACAACTGTCCCATCTGATTACCCTAACAAATGGGCTACACTTCTGCAGAGTCCAGGCAATTGTGGACACAGGTTCTGCACAGCCAGTACTTGCTAGACATTCCTGCAACTCCCTCATTGTTGCGGCATGTTACTAGGCAGCCTGCATGACCAGTTTGCAACATGTGTCATCATCTTTCTTGGATGGCCATCTGTTTATTTTCTACATTAATCCTGTCCCATACATCCTCGCCACATACATGACTGTCTGCACTGTTTGCCATAGTATATGTAATCGTGAGGTAAGGCTACATGTCCAACTCCTACGTGCTACCTGTTGGGTATGGGATCCATGCCATGCCTTGTAAGATGTGTGCAAGCCATGGCTGTCTCTGTTGCAGGTAAGTGGGCACACCAGATGGGCAAACGTCTTGGACAGCAGACCATTTCTTGGTGTGACATTGAGAACCTGTACTTGTTGGAAGGTCCATACTCATGAAGAGTGCATGCTGTCAGTACCTCAAAAGCTGCTTCCACAATACATTATTTGGAGTGCGTGCACAGATATGCTTCCAGTGTTTGCTAAGGTATGTATTCCCCATTTTGCTGTCCTAACATAGGATTACACATTACACATGCATTGCTCATGTTAGGGCCACATTACAGGTTGTAAGGGTTGTGGAATGCAGTATTGTGATATGCCGTTGTGTAGATCTGTAACAGTTGCCATTGTAATAGTGGTATATACACTGTTATAGAAATGTAAAAGGGTGATGTTTCAGACATGTCCCTACAGTAGGCCATTTGTCCTGCCATTATATTCATCTCTGTGCACACATCTTGCAATGACAGGCTGTTAGCTATATTGCAGGACTCTTACATACCCTTCAGATATGCCACCATGGTGACCACTGTGATGCAGTGCATTTAACAGCAAAAATAAGTGAACATGTACAGCATGCATTATGGGTAGGTGTGTTAAATGTGTGCATGGAATATGCCATGGCCATAACATGGCCGGTGTATTGGCAAACCTGAACAAATACCATACTCACCAGCTACAGGCTGCTGACCCAGAGGTATATCAGAGGGACCTACATAGTTGTGTGAGAGATGTGATGTCAGTAGCCACACCTGTGGCATTGGTACAGGGTGGGATCAGCATTACAGTACATCAGCAGTACAAACCCGCAATACTACAGATTATATCTGTTTATTACTACATCACAGCAACAGACTATATATATTTTGTCTCACATATGCATGATTAAACTCTACAGATGGAGATGGATATGCAACAGTGGTCTACTGATGTGCCCTGTTGCCTTACCTGCACACTCCTCATCCATTGTGTGGGTAGCACCCACCTCCAAAATGTTCTCCACTGGATCTTGTGTTTGCAGGTAGGCAGGTGCCCCAAGGCTGGTGAGGAGCTCCTCAGCATGTGTCAAGGGGGGCTGGATGGCATGAACCCACCTGTGGCTAGCTGGTCCCTCCTAACTACAGCAGCACACCAACAGGCATGGCAAAGTAGGTCAGTGCACCAATGTAGGACCTGCTCATAACTGAGCTTATGCAGGCTGACACTGTTTACCCTGTGGACAAGATCATAGGTTCCTAGGTAGGTACTAGGCTATTGGCCCTAGGGTCTATATAAGCCTAGTCAAAAAGGTACCCTGACTTTCGCCACCCAAGACAATTATTTTCCTGTGCCCCTGTCAAGCAGAGCCGCAGAGGTGACCCTGGGGTGAATTTCCTATTTCCCATCCAATCATCAAGATTTTTCTTGAAGGGTGCTAATGAGGAGCTTCTTTTGATATAGGTAGGTAGTTTGTCCTAGAGTATGGGAAGTCTTTTGGACAGGAATCTATCTCTCCAGCAAGTTCTGTTTATTTTGGTGACAAGGTTTAGGTCCCTAGAGCATGTAGCTTGGAGGGATTGGGATTTCTTTAAGCGGAGCATGTCCAACAGCTCTGGATTTGACATAGGTTTGTATGTTAGGCAGAGATCGGCTCTGAGTAGGCGATATGCGACAAAGTAAAGCTGAAGTTTTTTGAGATGGTCTGCGTAGGGCATCTGTTTGAGGCTGGTAATCCTCCTTGTGAGGTATTTCTGTGGCCTTTCCAGTTGTTGTAGATGTCTTGTGAGATACATACTAAAAGGGGAATTGTACTCTATAATGGCTCTAATCATTGACAAGTAAAGGGGAACAATGACCTCTTTTTTCTTGGATGAGAAACCTATTGTGATGAGGTGCCACATAGAAGGATTTCCTGACTACTGTGGCGATGTGATTATCAAAGGAGAGATTACTGTCCACCTGTGTCCCAAGGTCTCTTATCACACTTTTGGTATTAACTAGACTACCGCCTATGTAGTAGCTCATGGGTACAGAGTTTTTACTAAAGGGGATGACAATGCACTTTTGGGCATTGAGCTTGAGGCCGTGGCTTTGACACCAGGCATCTGTCTCAGTGAGTCCCTTTTGCAGGATGTCCACATCATAGGAGTTTCAATTATGGCTCGTAGTTTGCAGTCATCTGTGAACTTCGTTAGCCACTTTCTGTGTAGCCTGTACTTCAGAAAAGTAGATACCAAACAGGAGAGGATCCAGGACTGAACCCTATGGTACTCCACTTGTCACTGGTCTGAAGATGGATTTGGAGTCTGCTACTTTCACAGTGTGGTTTCTGTCAATGAGCCAGTTGGCAACCCATCTTGTGACATAGGGACTTATATCTAGTTTAGTGAGTTTATCTATAATTCCACAGTGGGGTATGGTGTCAAAAGCCTTGGTAAGATCTAGATAGGCTGTGTGAACCACCTTACCCTCATCTACGGCTTTGGTGACTGCCTCAAAGAAGTCTATCAGGTTTAGGAGACATTATCTGCCTTTTACAAACCCGATCTGGGTAGGGTCCAGAGTTTGGAGATTATCAATGTTTTTGTTTTTAAGTTCCATAATGATATGTTCCATGGCCATGCAGACCAGGCTCATTAGGCTAATGGGTGATAGTTCCTGGGGTCCATGTTGGCTCCCTATTTGTGGAGTGGGATAACCATTGATGTGTGCCATTCAGTGGTCACAAAGCTTGAGGTGAGGCTATGAATGAACATGGTGCTTAAGTGGGGTGCCAGTTCATTCTGCAAGTTCATGTATAACACAGCCCGGGATGTTGTCAGGTCCCATGGATGCTGTGTTCTTGGCTTTGGAGAGTGTGGTTTTTATCTGTGCAGCCGTGATTACAAGGACTTTGCATTCTTCCGGTATAGAAACGGGCCCTTTTGGGGTGAGAGGGTGGTAAAGTTAGCACTGAACCTATCTGCCAGGATGTTGGCAATATCAGTTGTTTCTGTATATTTAGTGCCATTGTGCTGCAACTCAGAGCAGATCTGAGTGTTGCCATTAAGATTCTTGACATAGCTATAGAATGCTTTGTGGTTGTCTTTAGAATCAGTGGAGAATTTGTTTTCATAACTAACGTTGGAGGATTTTATGAGGGATCTCAGCTTCTTAATGAGGCTAACCAGGGAGTTCCTCCAATCTTGGGATTTTACTCTTTTTTGCAACAGTTTCTTTCTTCTGTTGTAGAGTTTGTTTATGGCAGGTGACCACCAGATTGGCTTCATTTTTTTAGAGGATAACATCTTGGTTCTGTTAGGGATATCACGATCCATGCACTCGTGTAAGTGCTTATAAAGTGCATTTGTGTAGGATTCAGCAGTCGTACCTCTATTGTCTATCTGCATGGGTGTTGTGAAGTTTGCCACTTCTGTCTTAAGAAGTGTAAAGTTGGCTCTTGAGAATTTTTTTACGGTGGTTTCCCTAATGGGGGTGGGGGCGTGATGTGGAAGTCTACTGTGATTAGCTTGTGGTCGGATCTGACCAACAAGGAATTAACCTCTGGTGTGGAACACAGGTCACGCGTGTTGGTAATGACCAGGTCTAGGATATTGCTGGCCTTGGTGGGGGTGTGGATAAGTTGATCCAAGGCATTGGAATTTATGAACTCCAGAAACCATTGAGCAAAAGAGTTGGTACATGAGTAGTTTTCCCATTTAATGGTAGGGTAGTTGAAATCACCCATTATTAGGGTGTTGGGTTGTACCCTAATATTTTCCAGTGTATCAAGAAATGAGGAGTGGGAATCCTGGGGCATAGTGGGAGATCTGTAGCAAGTTATAATTTGGATTGCGGTCCTGCCCAGAGTTAGTTGCACTTGGATAATCTGGGATGCATTATGCTGATCAACCAGCCTGGAGATGTGGATATCCTTAATGTATATGGGCACACCTCTGCCTTTAGTGTTTCGGTCCAAGTTAAGTGGCCGAAAGGTGCATTATGAATTATAGCCTGGTAATGCAGGGGTGCTCTCTGAAGCAGTTCCAGCAGGTGATCCTCTCCTGCAGATCATGGGCTGTGCATCCGAACAGGGTATGGTAGTGCTGCACCAGGTGTTAAATGATCACCTCATTCTCCT
>NC_056733.1:1511069526-1511124526 GCF_019279795.1 Protopterus annectens
TCTCTCTCTATCTCCTTCCACTACAGGGATTGAGCTGCTTTGAATAGATTGCAGCATGGATTTTGTAGATGATGCACATGATCAGGTGATGGCCTCTGCACAAATCAGTATTCACAACTTGCTACTTGCATGCAGCTAGCTGTGTACTACTTCCAATTACCACTGTCATGGCAACCCACTGCTATAAATTGCTAAATCATGTGGGCATTGCCCCTTTACCTTTCCTGTATTGAATACATCCTTCCTGTGTGTGGGCAGCAGTGTTACAGACAGCAGGTAGCAATACCTCTTACAAAAGGACTTCCAGACACAGGACAACTACATATTTGTATAAGGTTCCAGACATATGGACAGTGTGAATAGTGTTGTTATATGCATTGTATACCGCTAGTTTTACAGGGTTTATGTGTACATAGTCATTTAGCATGGAATGCAGTCTGTCTGCATAGCTCTCAACTGTGGGTCTGTCCACATGATGGCCAGAGGAATGGCTATGTTTTGTCTGTTCACCGCACAGGTCTTGTCTTAGACATATCAGTGGCATTCTGTCTGTTTTGTGCTATTAGTACATGGCTACATCCATTTGTGTTTCTGAATTCATATTCCTGAATAAGGGTATGTTGCAACCAATCCTGTAACACCAGCAACTCTCACAGTGTATGACAGCAATATTGCAAATATGGCCCTGTGTTCCAGCCTCTATCCTCCACCTATATACCAGTCTTTGTCCATATGTCATGCAGTAAGAGGTTGTTAAGTAGTGGCCCATCATTATGTCATGCTGTCATTCCTGCCATCATTTCAGTGATGTTGTGGACCCCCATACATATTGTAGGGTAGGGTCTATATATATATATATATATATATATATATATATATATATATATATATATGTATATATAGGCTACAGCTGGACAAAACATGTGTGTCCTTGTAGTGTCCAGAAGTCAGTGTATGCAACACTGTTATATGCCATTGTAAGTCATTCTATGAAGGAGGGGTATGAACCATTTATAACCTAGGCTGTTAAAACATGTGAGGGATATCGGTAGTAAGACACCTTAAGGTATATGGCTGTAAATTTTCATACATTTCACCTTGGGAACATTGATAGGCTAGTGCTTACTGTTTTACAAACAGTTCTGTTTGTCCATGTGATAGTGATGTTTTACGTTAAGCATTGTTATGTAACAGATACATTTTCATTGTGACAACTTAATTCTTTTCCACCTAAAGGTTGAGTACAGAGTGTAATTAGAGGCTGCTGAACTACATCTGCATTAATTAGTGTTGATTGATTTTTATCTTCCGGGCCACTGTTTCTTTACTGTTGTACTACTTGAAGGCCTTGGCCTGGACAGCAACATATGTTTTGTTTTCAGATTACTGTATAAAATGTTTTATTGGAGAGTTGCATTACTCAGTTAGTATGTATTTCAAATGGTTTACCATTAAATAGTAGCACGATGTATGTGCGAACATCATATATTAAAAAACAAAGTATGTAACCATGACAATATCGATGCACACATCAGCGAACTCATAGTATCGAACCGACCTTAATAACACGACCATTACTGATGAGGACCAAAAGTTCCTACTGCTCTGGATCCAGGAACAAGTGCTACCATAGGTTCCAAGGAGGGGTGCAGGTCCAGTATTTCCATCTCTCAGGTCTTTTATGTTGTTGTCAGTGCTGAACACAAGTATACAAACCTGCAATATAGATATGGAAAGGTGGGGTTGCATTGGAGTATGTTATTTCAGCTCTCGACATTTTGTAAAGCCGACATTTCATCCCGCGACTTTATTTTTTGATAGCTTGAACATATGACATTTTTGTGTTCATTAATTTAATGGTAAACCATTTCAAACACCTAACTGCTATATGAAATGACATATACAACTGAAATAGTACACAAATAAAAATTTCTTATGTATGCAAACCTGTGTGCAGTGTCATATCCTTTGACTTTTCTGTGGGTATATGTTTCATGCATTAATTGTCTTTTGTGTGAGATAATCAAACACTGCCCATTTAAAAAGGTGGCAACTGTAGGAATACTGGCTGTTCAATATGCTGTGCACCCTCTAAATATGTATCTTCCTATACATATCTATACATAGTAATATATATATATATATATATATATATATATATATATATATATATATATATATATGTGTGTATGTATGTGTATATGTATCACTGGAATGTTTACTGCTTCCACATTGTGCATTCCCTGTGGTAGACAGAGTGTTCTGCATATCTTATTGATATTATACTGACATCATACAGGTGAGATGGATTACTGTTAACTTCTTGTGGCTATGTTGTGTAGAGTCCTGGATATGAGACTTGCAAGTGTTGGTATTGTGTTGCAAGGCATATCTGTTCAGCTGTGAAGGAGGGAATGATATCAATAATTACAAGAGGTACTTAAATTGGGCCCCCTCACCCCCATTAATGGTGCCTTTGGTCATATATGTATATATATATATATATATATATATATATATATATATATATTATATACATATATATATATCTGTTTACATATATATATATATATATATATATATATATATATATATAATATATATATATATATATATATATATATATATATATATAGAGAGAGAGAGATACATCTACATATTTAAATACATTTCCTCTACTGTTGAATGGCTGTGATGGATGATATGTTTGTGAAAACATCATATTTATTTATATCTGACATGGCTTAGTGGTAAATCACTTTGGCTATAGTGTGCAGGGGCCTGGGTTGGAGACATGCAAGAGATAGTTATTTTGTTGCTGGGCAGAACAAGGGCTGTTGGATACCGAGTAATTAAGGCACTTTTAAGCAGTTTTAAGCGGGTTTGCATGGGATTGCACACTGGTAAGCAATGCTAACTTCCAGTTAAATATGTTTAAAGAGAGCTAGCTTCAAATTGCTTATTCTGTGTGCGCATTGCTTACCTCTGCGCAAACAGGCTTAAACCCACTTACTCCTGCTTAAGAGTGCTTACTCCCACTTACCCCCACACTAATTTCTTTAAAAGAAAAGAAAAAGTGTGATAGGAAAGTGGGGAAAAAGGTGCACAACTAGGGAAAGACAATAGGGAAAATAGCTTTGGATGTGCAGGATGGGTATAGGGAAGGTCAATAGCTGCCCATTTCTTCTACAGCAACAGCTGTGCATATACATGAATTTGGAGGTAGATTTGGACAATCAAATCCCTGAGAGAAGGGTGAGGACAACAATAATATGTTGTGAAGTGAATTACACCAGATTACTTGTGTCCAGCGGATACGTGTGTGAAATGGACAGCTATGAATGGGGCGAGATTTTTTTGGGGAACAGATTGCCCTTTTTTCTTTTTTTAAGGTGAGAGTGCGATGTTGGGGAAGGATAGTTGGTATATTTGAGGAGGTAGGTTGGGTAGGATGACAGACAAGACAGCATACGGGGTGGTATATGACACATGTGGGGGTAAACACCTTGGATGGGAAGGAGTGTTTGGAAGTCAGAAGCCCATGAGCCCCCAAATGGAAACAGTGGTACTGAGGTCCCCACCCATGGGCAGTAAACACTGCACCTTCACTGCCCCGAAGGTGACTGTGCTGGGGGCTGGGTAGGAGGGGCAGGCTGACCCCCTAAATGTACCACACAGCCCTCAAGCTGGTGTGGCAGATCTCCAAATGTCCTGTGGAGCTCGCTTTGCACCAGACACCGGACCTGATGATGGGAGACAGTTTTCTGTCCATGCCCACTCTCAGGGGGGGCAAGGCCCATCTCCTGAGGCAGTTCCACCCAAAGGTGGTGCAGGAACAGTGGATGAGGAGGCCCCGGGGTGGGCCCCAGAAGTGCTATTGGCTGGTGCCACATCTAGATGAGGTGTGACAGGTGGGTCCGCTGGGACCGGCCTTCCCAAATGTGCTATAGTGTTGCAATTTTTAAACATATGTGGGTTAGTAATAGTCAACACATTCCAGGATTAGGTATAACAGCATGAATAGATATTCCCATTAACCCAAAAACACCAGATATGGAACAGTTGCATAGCAAACTGAATACATGCATATATGGAACCACAGTGGCAATTACAACAGCATGCAGGTTACATTGATGGCAGCATGCCACCAATGTGGGAGCATTTCAACATGGCACATGCGTAGAAACATATTTCAATATTTATCAAACAATAGGACATTTGTTCCAGCAGTAGATTTAATTGTATACGTACCAACTGAGTTGTGTATTTATATTATTGTTGCAGATATGGATATATGGTGAGGGGAGATGCCAATTAACAACTTGTATATCCCTGTAGTTTTTACAACTTTCTTAGTCACTGCTGTAATCTGTACCTTACAGGTATTATTATACTACCATATCACCTTAGTTTGGACAGTGGTATGTTTGTAGACAAGTATATAAGTGAACTGTGTTTTACCTACAGTATACACCTCTTTCCTGGCATACCTGTGGGGGTATTGTTTGTTAACACTATCTGACTCTTTCTACGCATATTCCCAGATTCCGGGTTGATGTTATGCACATACCTATCAATCTCTTATTGCACACACTCTGGTCAAGGATTGATAACATGCAGGTGGAACTGGGACATATTTTGACAATTGCCCTCATAAACTTTTGGTGAGTTGCTACAATGACAGGTTTGTTTTCATGTACATTTTCTGAATATTTACAGGTCTGACAATCAGTTATATGTCATTAAAAGCTTCCTAAATTTCAGAGGTCATCACACTGATTTGTTAGAGGGGCAGAGTAACAGGCAGCGGATATGGGCCAATTATCTGGACATTCTGAACAAATCTGTACAGTTGAGAGGTATGATTATGCATACAGCTTACTACGACTCCCAGGATTCAAACCATGGCTGTGGCTGCTAAAAATAAAACAGTGCACGTCACAGTTGAGTGTGCTATTTAGATATTGCTGCGTTTTTCTTCACTGTTTTCTGTCTATAAGTCTCCCGTGGTTTTACAATCTAACATTGTAATTAAAACAGTGTTATACAGGGATTCCTAGACATTTTTATTATGTAACACAGTGTGGGTGACAGTGATGACTAATACATTATTATTCCAAGAAACTGCAACATTAACAATGCCATACAATACCAGACTAAACAATACCAGTCCAGGATTTCAATCTTTATTTAAAGGAACAGTTTTTTAGCTGACAGACCTGTGGAGGGAATGTTTGTTAACACTACCTGAATGTTGCCACACATATTACCATATTCCATATTATTATTATGCACATACATCTCACTCTGTTACTGCACACACTCTGGTCACAGATTCACAACATGGGGATAGAGATGGGACATAATTTGCATATTACTCTCATAACATTTTGGTGATTTGCTAGACTGACAGGTTTGATCTTATAGCTATTTTTCTGATGGTTATGATGTCTGACAATCAGTTGTATGTCATTATTTGCTGCCTCAACTTCTGGGATCATCCCACTGATTTGCCAGAGTGACAGACAAAACATTTATGCCAATTATCTGAACTTTCTGACAACATCTGTGCAGTTGAGGAGTATGATTATGCATACAGCTTACTACCACTGCCAGGATTAGAACCATGGCTGTGTGCGCTAAAAATACAACCGTTTACATCACAGTAGAGTGTGTTATTTGGATTTTGCTGTGCAGCTTTTCCCTGTTTTCTGTCTAAATCTCCCTCAGTTGTGCAATATGACCTTATGATTACAACAGTCATATACAGACATTCCTACACATTTTATTTATGTAGCAGAATGTGGGTAACAGTGCTTAATACAACAGTACTATTAAGAGAATGCAACAATACATTACCATATGATATCAGAGTAAACACAAGCAGTCCAGGTGTTAGACCTTTATTGCCAGGCTGTTACCCTTTTATTTACATACAACCTATATGAGACTCTTCCTGCCATATTGTCTGGTTTATTCAGTACATCCCGTATACAATACAGGTTTTATACTGGCAATTAACATTCTACTACTTTTAGATTTATTTCTTATGACAGTACATGCAAAATTATTACTAACCTGCCTCGCAGCACAGTCTTTGCAGCTGACACCCATGGGCTTCCATATTCACAGCCCACTCTACTGCAGCTGTCAGAGTCATAGAGGAATATTTACCCATACCTATCTGTAATATACACAAGCTAGACAGTTATGAAATAGTTAGTAGAATGAGTACTTACACACTGCTGGGACATCACCCTGCCTAACTTCTTGGATCCACTGATCCGGAAGCTCCCTCTTCCTTTGTTTTGGGTCAGCATATTGATGCCTGACCTGCTAACCAGTTTGAGGGATGCCAGTGGCACTGGTGAGTTCACGGAAAGATGGTCCCAGGCTTCCGCTTTATATTGGGACCCCTGGTACTGGCCCTGCAGCAGTCTCTCTACATGGTGTTTTACCAGAAGTCCTGCCCTGACCTTAGACTCCTGCATGCCCCAGCACTGCACTCAGAAATGCGATCCTTCCCCAGCACTGGCCTTTGTGCCTACAGGAGTAAGCTGTAACCAGTTATGAGATGTATTCCCACCTGTGGTGTTCAAATAGGGCCAATTTCCCAAGCTTTGCCATGATTGGACGGTTTTGAAAATGTTAAGCTATGGGCAAACCTGCTTACCTAAGGTTTACATTGCTTAAAGGGGCATGCCAATGGGCAAATCTATTTAGCTGGACTACGCATTGCTTACACCTGGTAAGCAGAGGTGTGCAATGCTTAGCATTGCTTATTTTTAAATTTGCACACTATTTGCTGTTTGGCATTGATTTATCATTCATTACATGTTATAAATTTGTTTAGTATCCATGATTCATGCGTATGTACACTGTATGGGGTACTTGTGTTTATCGGGGGATCTCACCTCTTTATTACAATGACACCTCACATTTGGACTTAATGTAGTATTCCAGTTCACAAATATATGTTATTTAGTAGGTTATACAACAAAAAATTGTTTATAAATTCCTTTCACATGTAAAATGTGATTTTCTATAGCGAGGATCTGTTTGAGTATACCTCCAATTTGTGTATAGCTGATATGGCATAGTGGTAAATCTCTGTGGCTATGGGGTGTAGGGTCTTGGGTTCAAGAGTTGCAAAGGCTGATTCTTTTGTTGCTGGGCAGAACAATGGCTGTTGGATACAGAGTGACTAAGACATTTTTAAGCAGTTGTAGGTGGGTTTGTGCAGGTTTGCTCGAAGGTAAGCAATGCTAACTACCAGGTAAATATGCTTACAGAGAGTTAGCCTCAAAATTGCTTATTCTGTGTAGGCATTGCTTACCCCCCATGCAAACAGCCTTAAACCCACTTAGTACTGCTTAAAAGTGCTTACTCCAGCTTACCCATGCACTAATTTCTTTAAAAGACAAGAAAAAGGGGTGATAGGAAAGAGGTGTGGAATGCTTAGCATTTCTTATTTCTAATTTTACCCACTATTTGCTGTATGGCATTGATTTATCATTCATTACATATCATAAATTTGTTTAGTATCCATGTATCCCTGATTCATGTGTAAGTATACTGTATAGGGCACTTGTGTTTATCGGGGGATTTCACCAGTTTATTACAATGACACCTCACATCTGGACTTAATGCAGTACTCCAATTCACAAATATATGTTATTAAGTAGGGTTATACACAAAATAATTGTTTATGACTTGCTTTCACATGTAAAATGGAAATTTGTTACAGTGAGGATCGAACCGGGAATAACTGCTCATAAAGCATACACTCTAACCAGTGCACTATAGCAGTACTGCATCTATTGAATGAATCTTGCTATTTAACATCTTGTGCTGTTTAAGCTAGACTATGCATAGCTTAGCAACGGGCACACCTGCGCAGCTATGGTTAAACTTTATCGCTTTTAAAAAAAAAATATCTTGTATTGTTCTTTTATCTATACCCTTCATAAATATCCCTGCTACTGCTACACCTGTTATTTTGTTAGTTTTCTGCTTCACAGTGGGCATACCTCTCAACCTCTTGTTGTGCAATCTCTGAACAAACCCTGAAATGATGGGGGAACAAATGGAGGTACAGATTTAAAATATTGCTGTGGATGTCTGCATGCATCTGTAATTTTACAGCTATCCTGATGTGTTTGGGGTGCTATGAGCATTCTCACTCATTTTAATTGCTGAACGACAATTCTTGAGTGCAGGGGCTTGCATATTGTGAGAGCTCTCCTCTCAGACACAGCCCCTGTCATCCACTGCTCCATGTTAGTTTAGGAGCACAGGCAGCGCACCTTCATAAATATGTATGGTGTGCTACCATGCTGCACTTAAACTGTCATTTCTGTGCAGGAATAACCTATTTCTGCATGGAAGATTAGTGAATCCTAGGGATGGAGAGAAAGAGAAACTAAGACAGAAATTATTTTTTTTATTTTTTTAGTTAGTTTTGACTTATTTTTATATGCTGCTCTGTTGTGTTTCTGTTTCTTTCTTTGTTTATCTTTGTTTCTTGGTTTGTGGTCTTCATGGTATAGTACTTGTAACAAAATATGGATTTATGTTTATTTAGATGAAGGTTTATTTTATCAAAAAATTTTAACATATACAGAGGATTTCGCTAACTTGTTTTGCTGGTTTTCTATGGTATAGATGTTTACTGTTCCATAGTATATTATTTTTTCTATGACTGTTTCAGGTGTTTGTGACACTTTTTTTTTTTTTTTGTGGAGTTTCCTTTTTGAAAAGTGTATGCGTTCTGTTTTATCATTTGTAGTGTTTTCATTTCCTACATTTCTAAGAAAAAAGGAAATGCTATCATTGTTTTAACCAGAGCTGCTCAATATTTGGTGACTTTTGCAAGAGGTATGGAGGGATTCTGCTGAAATCCAAAGCATCCACTGCTAAAAGAAAAAAATAAAAAATAAAAAAGTACTTTTTGCATTTTATTTGTACTTTCCTGACTGTATTGTATCATTTTGTTGATTTTACTGTATTTTCTGCACTTAAAAAATAGCTGTTATGTTGCTTTAAGTACCTAGCACATAGCATAGACTAGATTCATTTCTGCTGAATCTGAACTGTATTGTAACACTTGAGCACTATTCCAGCCATCTTGCATTAGTAGGGCCCTGTCTGCAACCTTGTGGTAGAAACGTGTGCAGTCTGAGCATCATCTGAGTTGGAGATTACTGGAGGAAGCCTCCTTGTGTGCTTTCCTGTTGATGGTATAGCTTAAAAGTGTTTGTACTTGTTTGTGTTTAAGATTTGCATTTGCATGGGTTTTCAATCTTTTAACTGCAGCTGCTCAATGATTGGTGACTTTTTCCAGAGATTTGGAGAGATTCTGCTGAAATCCTAAGCCTTCACTGCTAAACTAAAAAAATAATTACTTTTTGAGTTTCCTTTTGCACTTTTGCTGACTATATTTTTTCATTTTGCTGCCTAATTTTCTTGATTTTTTTTACTGTATTTTCTGCACTTAAAAAGCTGTTCTGTTGCTTTAAATAGCTAGCACACAGCATAGATTAGATTCAGATTTCACAAACGTAGACTGTAATGAAAAACTTGAGCACCATTCCAGCAATCTTACCTTAGAAGGGTCCAGTCTGCACCCTTGTGGCAGAAGTGTGTAGTCTGAGCCTCATCTGGATTGGAGATTACTGGAGGAAAGTTCAGTGTGTGCTTTGCCATTGGTAGTATAGCTTAAAAGTGCTTATTCTCATTTGTATTTAAGATTTGCATTTCCGTGTACAGATGTAAATGTCTTGAAAGACAATTTTCCATTAGACATCAGCTAGTGGACCCCCCCCCCCTAGCTACCCTGATGCATTGCATGTAACTCAGTTGTGCACCGAGAAGTGTTCCATAGTTTTTGTCACCCCTAGCCTTCAATAGAATAAGCCCTTTTGTTAACCCTAGAACAAAATCTGGTCAAACTAGCCCACTCCCCTGTAGTAGCTATGGTAAAAACCTGCCATAATTGACAGTCAATTTCCAATCATTTCTCTGGCCAGCCTGACTGACATGGGCAATGTAGTAATTGCCTCATGTATACTGACAACCATTTACTCCTAAAACAAACAAATACAATATGTAAGAAATGTAAAACTTTTAAATTCCCCAAAGCAGACAGAAGACAGCTCGATATGCAGCTAAATCCAAAAACTTGATGAACCCTCAAGTAATCATGCCAAAAAACTTTATTACAGAGAAAGAAAGTTATCACTTTTATGGTAACACCATACCAAACATGAATGGTGACAGAATAACTTATATGCAAATGACATCATCAGGAACAGCTTAATAGCCAATAAAACAAACATTCATGCAGCTACATTCTCAGCTTAAAGGCATATAAAGTATATAATATTTGCTAGCATAAAATCTAATAAAAATAAAAAAAAATAAAAACATTATCACAAATAGATAAAACATGAAAGATATTCATAAATAAGTAAACAAACAACAATAAAAACCTTACAGCCATTTATTCCTTAATACAGGTTTAATGGGGACATGATCATTCAACCCCATAGCTAGGTGTACTCCCCAACCTCAAGATCCACTCTAACTCGACTACCTCAGTACAAGTCACTATATCACCACCTCGCAGACCTGGGCTGATCACACATAATACCTGGAAGACAAAGTTGTGTTCAGGACCAGTGGACAAAACATGTTTCGCTAAGGCACTAAAATCATATTGCTTCTTCATGCAATACACATGGTCCCTAATTCCCTAATTCTTTTTTTAAGCTCCTGTTCGTCTTACCAACATAGAATTTATAACAGCACTGACAATGTACTGCATAAACCACATTCCTAGAGGAGCAATCAGCAGATGCCCTCAACTTCCACAAGTAGCCCGTGACTGGGTGCCTAAAGAACCTAGACTCATCTATAAACTGACAAAAATTGCATTTATGACATTTGATGCACCCATCAAAATTTGGGATCCAGACATAACATGTCTAGGAAAACAACTGTTGCCTTAAATTACTTTGGTTCTTATATACAAATCTAGGGCCATCTGCTAATATATCAGAATATCTGCTGTCAGATCTGTGAGGTGGCGATATAGTGACTCGTACTGAGGTGGTCGAGTTAGAGTGGATCTTGAGGTTGGGGGCACACCTAGCTATCTGATTGAATGATCATGTCCCCATTAAGTCTGTATTAAGGAATAAATGGCTATAAGGTGTTTATTGTTGTTTACTTATTTATGAATATCTTTCATGTTTTATCTATTTGTGCTAATGTTTTTATTTTTTTTTTTTATTAGATTTTATGCACACAGCCATGCAAGGCTTTCAGCATGTTCAGACCCCAGAACGAGTGTGAAATTACAAAAGGTGGAGGTGTATCCATCTTCATTAAAACAAAATACACTAGTTAAACAATGCAACTCCCTTCAGCTACTCCAGGTCCAATTAACTATAGGTAAAAGACTGTACCATACCATACCATATCTACCCATAGGTTCCTCACCATGAACTAAGAGAAGCACACCTCCTAGCTGGACTTGCCAGAGTCACTCACTATACAACCAAACACTTTGGTTATGGGAAGATTCCAACTATCCTTCCATCAACTGGGCAACATACATGAACACAAACATGCTCTCTTAGAGCTTCCTGGACATTATTAATGCAAATGCCTTGGAGCAGTTAGTCTGCACCCCCACACGGGGCTCCAGTGCCTGGACGTGGTACCAACATGGGGGAGGTCACTGCACTACACCCTGTGTGTTGCCCATGCTGGTAATGTCAGATGATAAATCTGTCTTGTTTGAAGTAATGGTCAGGCCTGACATCCCCACAAGAGCAAAAGAAAATAAAAAATATTGCCAAAACAAACTACAGCCTATTAAGAGATGGTATAAAAGTTTCAAACCCCTTGCTAATGCAGCCAGCAATGACTCCTATGCAGAAGAGTACACAAATGCACTGTACAACCACTTAAATAACTACATAGACTTAGTGTACCTGACTGGATCAAAACCTGGTCCTCCCAAAAAAAAAACAAGCTACCCTGGTGAACCTTAAGGATAAACAAGTTATATAACTAAAAGGTAGAAACTGTTACCTAAGAACAAGAGGGAACTTACAGAGCAGAGGGAGAATAGCCTCCAGAGCTTGAACAAGCAAATTGGATATCTTGTAAAGTCTTCTAAAGCTATTTATGAGGTTAAACTAGCATTTCTAGCTAAGGATAATCATAAGGCATTCTTTACCTACATCTGAAATCTAAAAGGGAATGTCCAACTATGTGCCGAACTTGTAGTGGACGGTACCACTCATACAGTACCTGAAGAAATTGCCAACCTGCTAGCTGACAGATTTGGTGCAAACATCACCTCCTATGTTCCCACCAGCCTTACCCCAAAGCAAACTTGACACCAGTCCGCTACCTAATATTTCCAAAAATTAGGTCATGTCCAGTCTTTCCAAGGCCAAAAGTATGGCCTCTCTGGGACCAGATAACATCCCAGGCTGCTTAATAAACAATCTAAAACAAGACCTAGCAAAATCACTTGGGACTGTCTTTAACCACAGCTTGAGCACTGGCTCTGTTCCAGCAAAATGGAAATCAGCAATAGTAATCCCCTTGCACAAGGCGGGTCCATCGACAGACACTGGGAACTATAGACCCATAAGCCTAACCAGCCTTATCTGCAAGGCCATGGAAAGAATCATCATGGACCTTATCAACAAGGACATAGGCGACCTTCAAACACTTGATCCAACCCAATTTGGCTTTGTTAAGGGTAGACCATGCTTATTAAACCTGAGGTATTTCTTCGAGAATGTCACCAAGGTCCTGGATGAAGACAAAACAGTACATACTGCCTATCTTGACTTGACCAAAGTTTTTGACACAGTCCCCCACTCAGGTATCATTGAGAAACTCTTCCAGCTGGGGATTAACCCCTACATCAGTAGATGAGTAGCTAACTGGCTCATCAACAGAACACATACTGTCAAAGCTGGAGAGTCCACCTCTACCAGTAGACCAGTTACCAGTGGTGTACCACAAGGATCTATGCTGGGCATTCTGCTGTTTGGAATCTATTTCTCAGAAGTCCAGGTGAAAAGTGACAGCCTGTGGCTTACCAGTTTCACTGATGATTGCAAACTGGGCACAATCATTGAGTCCGCAGTGATGTTAACATATTACAAAAGGGGTTAACATAGACAAATGATTCGTGCCAAAGCCATGGACTAAACTTAAATGCACAAAAGTGCATTATTATCCCCTTTGGCAAAGAGGAATTCCCTGCAACATGCAATATTGATAGTACTCCCCACGTGCAAACACAGCAGTGTGAGATTGATGAAGATCACAGATTTATAGCAGTCTAAACTACAATCACCATGTATCCACAGTGATAAGGAAAGCCTTCTATGTTGCATATAATATCGAAGACTAAGACTGTTGTAACTCCTCTTTATTCAGCCCTCATCAGGCCACTAAGAGAGTACAATGCTCCCCTTTGCATGTACCTTACCAAACAGCTGTAGCAACTGGAAAGATCACAGAAGTTTCTCACCAGGAAAATTCAGGGCCTCCAAAATATGACCTACATGGAAAGACTGAACGTTCTGTCACTGTACTCTCTATCCTACAGGCTGCTGAGAGGCAACTTGTGTCTGACCTACAGGACAGCCTCTGATCCTGCCCTAATGGAAATGCTGCATGTCCACAAATCAAATGGAAGAAGAGCCACTCACTCCAGGGATCTTGATCTAGCCTGTGACAGCAACAAACATGCTGGAGAGACAGGTATGTCTCCCAGACATTGCTACTCCTCTGGAATACACTCCCAATTCATGTGAAGCAGAGCTCCTCAATGACCCTATTTAAGTGCAATCTAGGCAACTGGATGGGAGACTGTAAACTCACCCCAGGGATGGTACCTATATCTCTCATGGATAGGGGCAGTCAGTGCTGATCATAGACTCACCCTGCAAGTAAAGACCATTTAACCATGGTCAGTTAGGGAACATAGGTATAACATGACTAGACTTGTAAAGGCCTTAGGGTCATTAGCCTAGTGACCTCCTATGAACCTATGTACATTGTGAGAGAGGAAGAAAGTAGAATGTACAAAAGTATTGATAGAAGACAAAGAAATGCATAAATGTTAGACAGATAAACATGCAAAGATGATCCTTTCCACTTGGTAGGGAGTTCACAACACTAACAAAATCCAGAGAATTAACAGTGCAGAATTACCCTAATGCACTGGCTAAAAGTAGAAAAGGAGAACAAAGAAAGAGATGGGTGATGTTATACATAAAAAGCCCTGGAAAGATTGACACTGTGGACATATGGAGATAATTCATATAGTAGACACTAAAGATATGGCAAAAGCTAGAAGCAATAAAGAGAAGGATGAAAGTGGTCACAAGTAAAGTAAATAAGGAAATAATTAATAAAAAGAAATGCAGAGCTGACCATCAAGAACAAAGTTAGGGTAGACTATAAGTACAATGGGAGAACATGCAACAGAACAAGTGTGTCTTCATTGAAAACAATAAACAGATAAATTCAGGATGTAAAAACCAGACAAAGAGGCAGAGAGAAACAGCCAGACAAAATATGGGCGGCCATTGAAATATTACAAACAAGTAGGAGATAATGCTGAACTGATGAAGGAAATAGTGTATAATTTTTTGAGAAAGACAAAAACTGGATGCACAGAGACATGATAAAAAGATAAAAGAAAGAGAACTGTATAGACATTACAGAAGAAAGAGGCCAAATAAGGTACTTTTTTACTTGGCAGGGAGTTTACAACAATAGTAATACTAAAGAGTGGGCTAAATCCTTATATGGACACCCAGATGTATAATAACTTTCCCTGAATCCACAGACCAGATACTAAGACTACAGGCCTGCAAAATGTTGTTTACTGACAAAGAGATCCATGTGTATTGTGCATAGTTCAGCACTGTGAGAATAATATAACCAAAGTTTGTGGGGGGTGGGTCCTGAGATGTTTGAAATCTTTTCTGTTCTGGCTAGAAGCAGTAAAGGAAATGAAGGCAGAGATGGGTGATGTGGACAGAAATGTCCCAGAAGAATAAAACAAATATATATCTGAGTTATGCTTAACTTTACAATTCAATATGCAGTCTTTTTGTAGCTCATAATTATAAAATAAGTTGTATGTTATCCCATACCAGGCAAGTGTATGTACGTGTGTTTCTTAACTGGAAAAGTCCAATTGACCAAAGCCAATTTTCAACAGAGGCATGGGAAGAAAATCTCTAGCAGATACATTTTAGGTACTCATGACAAAGCATTTCTTTTTAAAAATACGTTACATAGACGGTTCTTAAGACATCTAGATACAACCATGTAATTGTTCTGTACTGACATTATACAAATATAAAATAAGTATTTATTCTATGGTGACATTATACATGATATTAAATTCCAAGTATAAAACATATATTATCCAAATGGTACATATACAATATATGTGTCAAGTTGACATTAGATATAACTTATGAGAAATGGGTTAAGAAGATTACAACATAGATGCTAGGGACAAGTAAATAAATAAAACTGAGGCAAGCAGTATGAAACATCAGTTGGTAAGCAGACAATACTTAAAACAAAAATATGAATAGAGGTATTGTATAGTTAATGAGTCAAACATAGTAAAAATACCAAGGTACATAATCAAAAAGAACCTGTTTATAAAAAGAGTGCTGTGGAGCATTTAAAGGATATGAAAAAAGTGGGGAAGTCAGAAAGAAAGTTACATGTAAAGTGGGGATTATGATAAGAAGGTAACAGAGGGGGAGTGGTAGAAAGGTTTGCTATGTAGCAGGCATAGAGGTGATAAAGTAATAAGGAAAATATAGTTACTCAGATGATGAGCATGTGCGTGATTATATATGGTTTAAGATTCAATCTTTGGAAGAGTGAGTTGATGACTATTTATGTACCTTTTATAGTTATTTATACCCATTGCAGCTCTGAGTTATTGTTTTAGGAGCAAAAACTAGAAGTTATGTCATGAGAGAAGAGTTTGGGTATGATCCTAGATGAGTGGATCATACTAAGGCTACTTGTGTTAGTGACTGCTAGTTGCTTATTTCTCCTGTTTTATCTAAGGGAAACTGGTTGAATCAAGAGTATGCTTTATTCAGGGAACCTATCTACCGTTGTTCTTACTTGATATCTCTCTTCATGTCTGGATAATTGCAATGCCCTCTGCCTTGAGCTGGATAATTAAAGATAAGTTTGTCTGCAGATGGAAGAGAATTTTGCTGCATGATTATTAATTGGAGCCAGAAGTCCCATATTGTACTGTTGCTCTGTGTACTATAATTGCTGGCATTGGCTTTAAGACATGAGTATAACATTTTAGTCTTGACTTGTCTTGCTTTGCATACACAAATCCCTACTACATTAAAAAAGTTTCTGGTGCCCTATCAACTGCCGACATATCTCTGGTTAAAAAGCAAGGGATGAAAGTGATTACATGGTATGATTTGGGGAATTCAGGGAATTCTTTCTTGCATCTTCATTCATATCTATGGAGTTTCAAATTTATAGCCAGTTACAGTTTTGCTGGATGATGGAGTGATTTAATGTGGCCTGATTCCAAAAGACTTGCTCTCAGTGTAAGTGACTACCTACACTGAGAGCAGGCTGAGAGTAGATGTTTTGAAATCTGGTCCCCATAGTAAGCTTGTTAATAGATAGGCCTTAAACCAAAATAAGTCATTTGTACCGAGAGCAAGTCTTTCAGAATCAGGGCAAACTTATACTGAGAGCAACTCTTTTGAAATCTGGCCCAGTGATGTTCATTAAAAAACTGTCTGTTTCACAGACTACTCAATGTAAGAAATCAACTTTGAAATGCAAATTCCATTTTTTTTAAAGTTTATTTAATGATTTTAATATTATTTTAGACATGTAGAATATTTATTTCTCAATTTTTCATTTTAATGAGTTTACTATTTCTTTTATTTATTGTTACACGCCTAGATCAAGGTTTGCCCAATAAAAAATATAAATTGTAATTCTATTATATAGAAGAATACACCTGTAACTAAGTGATTAGAATTAGCTACAGACTGTTATGATTTTGCTTTTTAAGAAAAATCTAAATGTTTTCCTTATTTATAAATGACACAATAACCCACTGGTTAATGCAATATCATCTCTAACATCACAGATATGGAAAATAATAATAAAATTAAGACTTACTTCCTACCCACCTGCTACATTTTATATTTACTTTTTTTTTTCTTGCCTTTGTTGAATGGGAAAGTATGAATGGGTTATGCAAAACCCCTTTTCTGCAGAGGCGCATAGAAAAAAGCTCCACATGAATGCATGGAATAACAAAATGCTTAGATTACAAACAAGCAAAATGCAATAATATGTATAGGGATATACTTAAATTAGAGCAGCATTCTTTAATGGGGTAATGGATAGTTGGACACATATTACAAGTAGAGAAGGTTTATGTTTCATATTAAGTAGGCAAAATAATAACAGTAGACTGAGTACATAAATAGTAAGGACCATTTAGATAGTTAACATTGGATATAGTTAGGAGATGTTGAGTGATAAAAAGGTAGGCTCTTTATTTTTGTTCTTTGTGCATAATTTTCCATGAATCAAAGATTTCACTAATGATCAGTCTTACCTTTATGACAAAAGGAACTGCAGAACAGAGTCTCACCCATTTTAGTAATCTTCCTAAATGTCCAAGATAAGTCTAAAGATTCCAAAGGGGGTACGTATGGTCCAAGAAAGTGCTGATTTTCTCCAAAAGATGCTAAGTCTAAAGATCACCATGTGATTCTTTCCACAGCAAATAAGATCTGGAGAGGACAGGGAAGCATAATGAATCAAGAGAGTAAGGTGAGAATTTAAGCTTAGGAAATCAATATAGGTGCCAGATAAATACTGCTTGTGGTCACCAATCTTGGTGTGTAAAGTTGATGGACTGGATCACATATGATCTAATTTTTCTTTGGGTTATGTTAATGTAATTCATTATATAATCAAATAAATAATTTAGTGTATGTGTATACACAAGGTAACATGTTTCAAGAGTATTAATGTATCATTTATATATGTGTGTGTGTGTGTGTGTGTGTGTGTGTGTGTGTGTGTGTGTGTGTGTGTGTGTGTGTGTGTGTGTGTGTGTGTCTCAGTCTATGTGTGTGTTTGTAGCTGTGAGTGTATATGTAAGTGCATATATCAGTCATTGTTTGTTCATATGTGCATATGTGTATGCTTATTTGATATGGGCTTCATTGATGTTTTATGCTTTTTCTGAAAAGTGCTCCAGATCACAATATCAATTCTAACTCTAGCTTCTATGCAGACTTTTGTCTTATATATGTTATTATCAGAAATTATCAGAAAAACATGTTAAATGAAGATGACTACATCCAATAGACCATAATGAAATCAGGTATCTAATTATGGAGAATATAATGGCATTAGTAAAAGATACCGGTTATAGAAACTGAAATATTAAAAACCACCACCACGGCATAGAGGGATAAAGCTCTTATTATGGTCCAGTTACCCTGGTTCAAGTAGGTGCTGAAAGGGAAGAATGAATGTGCACCTTGTGGTCAATCCTTGGCTTCAGGCTAGGGAGTTTCATAGGTAGGGGTCTTTGGTAAATCACAGTGGAGGTGAGACAATCTGTCAGCACATTTCCACTGCACTCCTGCCCAGGATAAAAAAAACAAGTGTATGCAGAGGAAGGGGAAAGGTTAAAGCATAACAAAGACACTTTCTGTCAGTAATAAGATGCTGGACTAGCATCTTCAACCTCCACTCTGGCCTCATATATGAGTCAGATTGAGCCCAGTTGAAGCTTAGATATATCTGATACAGCCAGTAAATGAGGGCAAGATAGAAGATAAAAGGAGTGGAGCTAGTATTTGCTGATGGTTAGCTATGGGGGTGGGGGGGGGGAGGAGCAAGAGAAAAATAAAAAAAAGAAAACTGAAATATTAGCATTTTCAGTTCCACCTAAATACAAAAAGTCATAAATTTAGGTTTACCTTTCAGTGTGAGAATATATGCATTGTAGGGGAGGTTAAATTCAAGAAGAATATACACAAAAAAGCTAAGACTAAACCAACAGCCACTTAAATCATTTAGTAAGGAGATATGTAGCCTTGACTAGGGCTTAGCCTATAATACAGTTGTACATTTTGTTTTTTTTTAGTTTTAGAGCATCATCTAAACAAGCAACTGATAAGACTTGATGCAAAAAAACATACCCCCGGATTCACGAATCCTCTGTGTAAGATTTAATAAGTCTTACTCGGAGGCTGCAGTTGAACGGTATGATGTCAGCGTGCCATGAATATGCATGAGGGCACGCTGACTCAACCGTAAGTCTTACACAGACCATGTAAGAAAGCAGGGGGCGTGTCCGACTGCCGAGCAGTCTAAATGTCCACGCCCCTGCAAGTGATTGAAAAGTAAAAGCAAATACACAAGAGCGAATCTGCTCAAATGTCCTTGCACCCAACACCACACTCCCTGATATTGTAAACTCCCATCACAGTTATAAAAAGTAAAAAGCTAATTTTATTTTTTTAAATACCCGAAATAGCTGCCCGTATTTGCGTGTGTGTGCACGGGTGTGCCCATTGTTTAGCTAGAGTTAGCAATTCAGACATGGAAGAGCATAAGAAAGAATGTGTATGCAATCCCACACAATAGCATAATGGTAGGGTGTTCGCACAAAGAAGAGGCATTCACGGTTCAAGTCCCACCACTCCCCTTCGTATTTATTTTTAAATCAGTATATGAAATAATACCAGACAAAAAAAATATGTGTAAATAGTAGTAAAACGCAGTGAAATGGCCAATGTAACAGTGAACAAAATAAATATTTTAAATGATTCTGATATATAATTGCCTGCAGCTAAGCAGCGCTTCACCCAGCGCAATAGAGTTGCCCATAGTTTAATTACGGTTAAGCCAGCACAAAAGAGGTGCCCATAGCAAAATAATGCTTTAACCAGCGCAATGTGTTTTAGCTGAAGTGTGCGCTGCGCCAACCAGGGCACCGAGGAGCAACGTAGAGCAAAGTTGATTAAATGCAGCCACACCCCCTAGCCTGTCTGGACAGTATGAAAATAAAATGAATGACGAGGTTCAAACCCAGGACTCTGTGCATCACAAGCAAAGTACAGAACCACTAAGCCATGATAACTTAGGGGAAACAGCCACTGTTAACAGACATATGCTTACTAATGGTAGTTTAACCATTACTAAGCAGGTCTCCAGTCAGCCGAGAATTAAAAAAAATGGCCAATCACAAAAAAGTGTGGGAAATGCGGCATATTTAAGCCCCATAGGCGGGAATACACGCCATAACTGATTGTAGCTCACATCTGCAGTTAGAATGGCTGGTGTCGGAGAGGGAACACGCTTCCGAGCACAACATTGGGGCATCGAGGAGTCGAAATACATGGTTTGGCTCCTTGTCCACCGTCATGAGTTAAGACTCCTGCAGGCCCAGTTCCAAGGGATGGAGTACAAGGCAGAGGCTTGGAGCCGGTTAGCTCATGACCTCACCAGTGCCACAGGCATTCCTCGGACTGGTGAGCAGGTCCGTCACCACCATGCAGACATGAAGAGATGGAAGCAGGACCGCCTGAACCAATGGATACAGGAGGCCCATGGGATACAGAATGCCCCACAACTGAGTATGTAGCCATGGAATGCAGTATGTAAGAATTGATAACTGAGTATGTATAATGGATAGGTATGTCTCAATATCCCTTCATTTACTTTACAGCTGCAGGTGACCATGCTGCGAATCAGCAAGCCTATGCTGATAGGCTGCTAAGGCTGCAACACCAGGCAGGTTAGTGATCATTCTGCATGTGTTGTTATATAAAATATGGGAGAGAGCATGAAGGAAAGTGTTGTAGTCCAATAATACAGCCATAAAATTGCCTGTATAAGTTCTCTGCATGTACTGTCAGATAAAAACATCAGAGAGGCAGAAAAAGAGTGTAGTAACCCATTATGAAAGGTAACGTATGTCTGGAATGCTATCTTTGCAGGCACTGTCATATAAAATAAGTGAGTGAGCCTGAAAAAAGAGTGTTCTAACCTATTAATAAAGGTAAAATATGTCTGGAACATGTCTGTCATATGCACCGTTAAAACAAATAAAGGAGTGAGCTTGTGGAAAAGTGTGTAATACCATTAATAAAGGTCTAAAACCTGGAGTGTGTCTGTGTCACAGAGTTTGAAATATTGTTGTACCCTTGCATTATACAAATAGTACAGTTTGAAAAAGTGCTGGCAACCCAGAGTTGTGCAGTCCCATATAAAGTGGGTGATGGAAGTGCTAGTAGCTGTGAAGCATATATACAGTCCACAACAGTCAGTTACTGGCTGGCATGCATAAGTAAATCTGGCACACGTGTAGCATGTTAGTTTATCCCCAGAAATGTGAGTGTGTGTCAAGAAATGCAGGGTTCTGTACAAATCGAAGTGAAAATGTCATGTGAAAACATCCCAGATATGTATATAAAGAAATAGAAATGCAATCAAGAAATATGTAGCAGTAACATCTACATCCTGGACAATTAGTATGTCAGATATAGGTCAGGCATATATTGGACTAGCCAAACCCATTACTCAACCTAATGTATGGTGGCAAATGTAATAATACATGTAGGGGATAGACACCTGCAGTCACTAGGAATGTAACGTAGACTAAAAGGTAATTATAAGATGTTAACCAAGGTTTTTTTCTACATCCTACTGTATGTGCATAAACCATGCACTTCCACTCCTCAATGGGTATGTGTAATCTTAAAATTTGTTGGGACATATGTCCTATTGTTCTATAAATATTTGCATTCACGTTGATGCATGTGCCCTATTTAAACACCACAATCATGGTGGCCTGTTGCTACCAAACATCCCTGCATGCTGTTGGAATATCCACTGTGGTTCAATATATGCATGTGTTATGCTTGCTGTTCAACTGTTGGAACCTTGGTGTGTTGTGTTAATGGGAATATTACTGCATGCTGTTACAATTAATCTGGAATGCTGTTGTTTATGTTGTAATTAAACACACCTAATCACAGAACATATGGGAAGTCCGGTCCCAGCGGACCCACCTGTCCCTCCTCAGCTGGCGAGTGCACCTGGCACCAGCAGGTCCGGTGCCCAGCCCGGGCTCCCCTCCTCCGTTGGTCCTGTGCCACCTTCGGGTGGAAGCGCTGCAGGGGATGGGGCTCACCCCCCCATGCAAGCGTGGGTGGAGAAGGGCCACCTGTCACCCTTCGAAGGGTCCGGGTTGTGGTGCGTAGGGAGATCCAGCGTTCAGTCGCTGATCCCCTACGCCAGCTCGAGGCGAGAGTGGTGCATCTCACGGGTGAGCCTGTCAGTCCTACGTAGCCCCTAGCACAGCCACCCTTGGGGCTGTGAAGGTGCAGTGGTGACTGCCCATGCATGGGGCTCTCAGTTCCACTGTTACCATCTGTGGGCTCATGGGCTTGCAATTTCTAAACATCTGACCCCGTCAATTGTGTTCACCCACCCCATGTGTCATACACCACCCCTGTATGCGTCTTGTCTGTCTTGTCTGTTTACCTCCCCAACCTACCTCCCTGGACATACCTACTTCCTTTACCTCACTTCCCACTCTCACCTGGAAAAAAAAAAAAAAAAGGCACTCTGTACCTACAAAAAAATTACGCCCCATACATAGTTGCCCATTTCGCACACATGTCCATTGGACATGTAAACTGATAATTATAATTGGCAGTACAACATACTTTGTTGTCCTTGCCCCTCTCCCAGGGGTGGAAGGTTTCAAATATCACTCCAAATTTATTGCATATGCACAGCTGTTGCTGGTAAAGAAATGGGCAGCTATGGACCTTCCCTACACCCGTCCTGCACATCCTGAGCTTGTTTACCTACTGTCTGTCCCTCTTTGTGCCACCTTTTTCACCACTTTCCTATCTCCCCATTTTCTTTTCTTTAATAGAAATTAGCACTGGGGTTAGTGGGAGTAAGGACTTTTAAGTGGTAGTAAGTGAGTTTAAACGAGTGTGCGCATGCATGCGCTTAGCTAAGCTTCGCTAAGCATCATGCAAACCTGCGCAAACCCACTTACAACTGCTTAAAAGTGCCTTAGTCACTCTATGGTAGGGCCCTTGTTTTGCTCAGCAGCAAAAGAAAAAATCTCTGTCAGTCTCAAACCCCAGACCATTGACACAATAGACTGCATGAATTACCAGTAATCCACAGCAGATATGCAAATAACTGGGTTGTGAAATAAATATATCATGCATTACAATGAGGGAATGTAAATGGAAATCAGGAATGGTATAACACAAATCCTGTTCTGTGGGTCTTTACCAGCAGTTGTTGTGGAATTGCATGACATGACTGTGAAAGGAGAACCAGCCATCCTAGCAGGGAATAATGTTACAGTAGCACCTTACAAACACCACACAGTATCAGACCAGGATAAATGCTGGCCACAGGAATATAGTGCAATAACCACATTTGTATGGCAGTTAATTGTGTAAGTCAGAAATAAAGTACATACTCCCATGTATCCTGTGTTAGCATTTGGATGGGTGAGTACATGTCTACACTGAGAAGTGTGTACTGGAAGCAGCAACATTCAGGTTTGAGTACAACATGCATATAACTGGCTACAACCCTAGCTTCAGATAAGAGACATATACCAACCTTCTGACTGACACAACGGTGTCCAGAGCAAACAAGCATGGGCCCCACCTTGGACAGCTGAAAGGGCTACGCCTACCTAACCTAGCATTTTGTAGTAGTGGGCTGCAATCACAGTGAGTAATGCAATCACCACACAGCAGGCTGCAAGCAATTACTGAATGGTGGGCAGCAATTGGTGCAGAGGCTGCCACATGCACAAGTACAGATACCTAGAAAAGCAGGCAGTACCTGCAGTCCACACATAAAATTCTAGCATTGCAGGTGCTGGGAGATAGAGAGAGAGAGACAGAGAGAGAGAGAGAGAGAGAGACATACAGACACAGACACAGACAGAGATACAACAGAGAGAGAAACTGAGACATAAACCGAAATAGAGGGGGAAAACCCAAAACAAACAACTAAAAAAAAAACCTACAAAACCGTAACACACGGAGCAGGGAAATACAAAGGTAAGGTATGTAACTCACATGTATGTGTTGGCATGTAGTAGATGTTCCTGAAGAGAACTCTACACACTGCAAATCATCCACGTGTGTCAGCAGTATGTATCTATCTGTATCCACACATGTGCATAGGGCAAGGGACATACTGCAACTGTTAGTGAAGGGTGGACAGATATTTGTCATTGAAGGTTGGTATGTGCATATATCTATGTAGGTCATAGTGTATGGCCTAGAAAACAGCATGCAGTGCTGATATATGTCATGTGGTGGTTAAATGCCGTGGGACTGATTTGTCAGATCTGCTGTGTGACAGCCATTGAGGCCTGCTAATGCTACATGGGCTGCGGACACCCACATTCATTCTGCACAACACTGTGCAATATAATCACATAACTGTACATCCCTCAACTGTCGCATAAGTGATATCCCCACCACGAAAGGTGGACTGTACATGTGCCTATATGTACATCCATGTGTACAGCAATGGATGTGTACATGTATGTGTATAGTTATGCATATAATATATATATATATATATATATGTATAATATATATATATATATATATATATATAGAGAGAGAGAGAGAGATATGTAGAAATATATATATAGCCATATAGAGAGAAAGGGAGAGACAGAGTGACACGGGGTCATATGTACTGCAACAGGTGTGTGGTGACCAAGGCATGGACTCTAGACAAGTGTTGATACTGCAGTGCAATTCCTCCTTTCCAAAACACTGTACCCATTAACTACCACATACATAGAGATCTACCTAACAGTGAAGGATGTGATACAGGAACATGGGACACAGGTGGACAGTAGCCACTGCTTTGATGAAGACAGTGCCACACTACACCTGTAATCAGTCTGTGTGTTATGTGTCATGACAACAGGTGTGTCATCTATAGAAATATAGGGCAGTGTTCCCCTCTACCCATCACAATGCCCTGTGTGGTATGTACCTCATGTGACAACTACACCAGGTGAAAAGGCCACAGACATACCTCCCAAAGGGTAATACTGGCCACAAACAGATGCCCTATGCAGACTGATGCACAAAACCACATCTACACTGTATTGCATACTGGCCACACAGAGGTGACCTCTGCCGGACATACAGAGGTATGTCACACCATAGCTGGGTGACAAACACCATGGCGACATATCACAATCACTCCAGGATACATGCTCTAGGGCTCTAAACCTTGTCAGCTCACTAAACAGCACATGCTGGAGGGATAGATTCCCATCTCAGAGATATGCCATACAGCGGAATAGACCACCTGGCAATGGCAAACAAGGCTCCTCCTTAGCAGGTGTCATAAATACCCCTGATGATTGTGTGGGAGATTGGTAATACACCCCAGGAAACACCTCTGTGGCTCTGGTTGATAGGGGCAAGTGAAATCAAAGTACATGTGTGGCAAAGGCCAGGGTAGCATATGGCTAGGCTGCCATAGGCCCTAGGGCCAACAGCATATTACCTACCTATGACACTATGCACTCACACATGTAATCAATGCAATACCTGCTATGTCAGGTTGAATAAGTGTAATGCTGAATGTGTGCAAGGTCTGTAAATGTGTGACAGCTTAGTGTGAAGTTGTAAGCTGACATGGTAGTGTCTATCCTAGCTGTGAGGATAGCAAATGATATGTAATGTACTGTTAGGCAGACATAGTTGTAAGGCATATGGTGTGACGTAGTTCCTTGTTGATGAATGTGGTGTCTCATTGTAGGCTAAAGCAATACATGTATGCTTAGTGAGTGGTACTGCTGGTGAATCCAACTCCCATATGAACTGTAGTACTACCAGAAGCTGTAGGCCTAAACAGCACAGTATGGTGTGTGTTCACATTGCTTGGAAACACTGTCATCTGTGTTTCCTGTAGTCTGCACAGAGGACAAAACTCAGGCATAAGGGTGTGTAAGTAGTGGCACACACTACTGTATGGTACACAGGTAATGCTCATCTGTGTTGGCATACAGTGGTGTGTTGTATGTTTGTCTATTGTGTGTTTAATCATGCCTGTACAATGGCTGCAATCATATGTGTGTTACAGGGTATACGTGTGTATCCATCAACATATATACTCTGTTACAGCAGTATGCCACCTATAGTAACAACTGTACACATCTGTTAGGCAGGGCTGTGGCATCAATCACTAGGGTGGTTGACTGGTACTACTGTACCTGTACTTTACATCCATTGCAATGGATGGCATCTCTGTTTGTGCATTGGTGTGATATACACCCCTGTCTTGAGGTTGTGCAATGTGTCACAGACAGTGTGTCGGGTACTGTTGTATAGTGGTGTGATATATAGAGTGTGCCAGGCACTGTTAGTTAGTTGTGGCCTGAGAACCACTAAGTGGTATTGAACATGTGCAACCTCTGACAGACAATAGGATGGTATATATGTCAGTAAAGTGATATCTGTGGTTAAAGGTGTAAAGTGTGCCACAGGACTCGCTCACACATATTGTTCATATCTTTTCAGCCAGATGGCCCATCAATGCAATCCATCATACACAGCGGATGAGGAAGAGGAGATACTACAAAGCCTGTTGCAGCAGTACACGATGCTGTTCTCCAGAAGCAGCCATCACCAGCAGGAGCGGACTGCACTGTGGCAGGAACTTGTTCATCGGGTAAATGACATAGGCATGCATAAATGGACATATGAGCAGGTACGCCATCACTGCAGTGATTTAATTAGACATGTCCGGCAGCGTGCATCTGATATCCAAAGACAACAGCATGCCACAGGTGGTGGGGTGGCCATTCATCCCCCCCTCACCAGAGTGGAGGAGCTGCTCCTAAGCGTGGTGACTCCTGGACAACAGCAACATCAACCTCTGACATATGTTGTCATTGAGGCCAGAGCCACCCAGCACGTCCACCCAGAGCAAGCAGGTAACATGCCCTATCTGTAGACGACAGTTAACTGTAGTGTTAGATTATGTCTACATGAGATGTGTACTGTGTGTTTAGTAGTTCTGCTGCCTAGTGTTGTGCAATACTGATATTTTGAATAATATCTCTACAACTGTGACTGTTGACTGCTGTTATGCTGCAGTTTAGCATACCCACTGTAGCAATGCCACAGTTGTGGCCGCTGACTAACTCTATCATATTCTCGTAGGTCCCTCTGATGTGACAGCAAGGCAGCTGATCCATGCTGGTGAGTGTGTTATAACTGCAATGTTGGTAATGAAATATGCATGTCATAGATGAGGTGTAGGCCATGTACACGTAACACACCTACGCATAATGCATGCCGTGCATGTTTGCTGCAAGATGTTGCACAGCTCAGTAATGTCAGTAGCTGCCTCACTGACATGCAATACACAGAGCATAAGACACAGTTGTGGCAACCCCGTACTGCACATTGGATAGGCATAGTTGCAACACCTGTACACAACATAACACATTTATCATATGCAGTACGCAAAGGCATGCTACATATGGTGTAACCACACACCCGCTGGTAAGGTCACACCTCAGTATCCCACACGTCATCCACACACACATGATTTACCTCAGGGGTAGAGGCCTATCATGGGGCTGTGCAACACTCTTCAACACATAATACAGTCATGTTAGGCAATGCTCCCTATTGGGCACCTCATACACCCATGTACAAAGTGGCTGTGTAATAGTGAACCTAGCCACGGCACTGCAGTTCTGGTACAACATGCTAGGCGGTGGTCTGTCACACAGTAGTAGCCATGAGTGACCACAAGTTTCATGATGATGATGATGATGGCACATGGTAGTACACCCCATCCAGTTACAGTGACCACAGTACTACACATAGCGGTCTTTGCTTTGCACCTGATTGTTGTGTGTGTGCAAACATATGCACCTATACACAATATGCATAGCATGTTGTGTGTGCCCTTACATATGCCAGTATACACAATATGCACATCTGTCGCCATCTGTACAAAGAGTCACATATATGTCCTGGAATGCTATTGGATGTATAGGTCACATGACACACATTGGGTATGTGTGGTGTTTAATGTTGCAGTCATGTAGCATGCCATGTCATGGCTGGCACCGACATATCTGCAATATGTCCCACACTCACCTTAACCACTGTACAATGGCCATGTCGAGCACTGGGATTATTTCATGTCTACATGCACCACTCATCCCATGTCTGTACATTGCATGCATTTGCTACACCTGTGCCCATTATTATTCGCTATGGACACAGACACTGTAAGCAGACATGGCAATCTATGTGTCACACAGATAACACATGCAGCCATGGTATGTATACCATTGAGTGATGGTGCACAGGACATTGTAGAGCAGATAATATTTGCACAGCAATGTTGTGTCCATGTACACATTGTGTTCCAGGATGTAGCCAATCACTGAACAACTACACACATGCATCACAGCCATGTATAATGTCATTAAATATGGCCGTCAACACTTGCATTGCATGGTCTTGAGCAACACATATTCTGCATGCTGACATGTGTGAGGTGACTATTTGCCCTGTAAAACTGTCACCCACCTTCACCCACTATTGTGTATGTGTTGGATTGCTGGTGTGTGTGTGTGTATGTGCTGTGCTGAGCAGTGTATTTGTGTTCATGTGTGCATGTGTGCATGTGTGCATGTGCTCATGTGTGCATGTGTGCATGTGGGCATGTGTGCATGTGTGCATGTGCTCATCTGTGCATGTGTGCATGTGCGGATGTGCTCATGTGCTCATGTGTGCATGTGTGCATGTGCTCATGTGTGCATGTGTGCTAACATCATGTACAGATTGTGAAGTGTGTTTCCTGTCTTCCTTCCACAGGTGCTGAGTTAGGGGTGTCTGAATGCAGCAGGGAACCTGATGTCACTGCCACTAATAGTGGAGATGATGAGTCATGTATTGTGGTACAGGAAGGTCTGTCAGGGTCTGTCGTTGGTCCACCAATCGACAGTACACAGCGTTAAACCCCATCTATGCGCACACTCATACTGCCAATACATCCCTCATCACCAATGGCCTTAGCTGAGGGACAGCATACAGTCAGCATTGACCAGGAGAGTGTGGTACCCATGGCACGTGCATCCCCTCACAGCAGTCATAGCCAGATTACTGGAACGGTACCACATATGCGGATGTCCAGGGGTTCTCGGGGAGCACCACTGGACGTATTGCCCCTGGCAGACGTGCCCCCAGAGGTATTACAACCCCCAGTATGTTCCGGGCTGTAATAAAGGCACAGGCACGTATGGAATGGTACACCCGACAGGGACTAAGGGCACACAGGGCCCATTACACTGCTATCAATGACAGCATCCGTGACATTGCCAGTGCCATCCGGAATTACACCGAGGTCATTGATAGCCGTTGGAGGGAGACATTAGATGTCCTCCACCATGTGTTAGCCATGAGCCAGGACCATGCAGGACAGATGGGAAGCCGACGTGGATGCATGCCAGCAACAGCATCAGCTGGCAGTCATCTCGGATGGACCATGGATCACAGCCGCTCCCGTAGTGGCAGTAGCAGCTCCAGCAATGCTAGGGCTGGCCTGTCCATTGACCATCCTACTAGACCACTTGCACGTGGCACTGGCCAGTCCCAGCAGTGACTTGGGTCCAGTCATCATACATCTGCCTCTGATGATAGTACCCAGTCAGGGGTGGTACCTGATACTGCCCGTAGCACCCCTACCAGGCACAGGTACCGTGTCCATGGCCAGAGACAGTGATCTGTATGGCCTAGCAGGTACAGTCTGTGGCTGTCCCACAACCGCCCGTATATGGCAGCCACATGGTGGAGTTGTGTGCATGCAGACACACACACATTAACCAAACAACTAGGGCTCACACATACACACACACATTACATCAACATTGGCCCATGCTGTACTGTTGTCCCACACACACACACACACACACACACACACACACACACACACACACACACACACACACACACATGTCGAATGGATGGATCAATGTCGGGCTCTGGCAAACCAACAACACACCCTGTGCATATGATGACATCTGTGCCACCTCCTGTCATCTGTCACATTGATGCAGGAATAGGCTAACATGGTTCTGATGCACAGGGTGACATTATAGCAGTGTAGCAATAGTAGCATGTTGCCAACAGGAAAGTGTACTGATATCCTTGTAGGTATATCTGAGCAGGCATTATGCATCACAGCTTTGATAGTCATTGTAGCATTGTTTACACCAGTGTTAGGTCTGACTATGTATTGTCCACCCATGTGCCACTTGGCTAAACTGTGCAGTGTTGCCAGCATGTGTTAGTGAGTGGACAGTACATGTGTGATGTGTGCATTACAAATTAGCAGATGTACATCTGTGAACATGGTGTGTGCGCACTGTCTGCATGTACGTGCATAGTCGGCATGTGGGATGTGCGACACACCCTGTTGTACACATTGTTAACATCTCATGGTATCTTTCGATGGCCAGTATGCATTCTACTACAGATATGTACTAACATGGGTACACATGTGTGTATGACATGGATTGACACTATCCTGTGGGTGATACTGTTGATATTTGTCAATAATCTGCAGTCTGGTAGTATACACCACCTCAACAGCATGACTATAACCAATCATTAGATGATGTCCTGACAAATGACACACAGTTGTAGGGAACTCAGTAACAGTTGGATCCTTCCGGTACTATACTATAACAGTAACCAGTGGTACTGACTGCCACACATTCCTGGGACCACACCTGTGTGGCATATAGCCCTCTCAGGTACATGCAAACACACTAGGGATATGTCCATCCACATCTGGAAATGCATGCATTGGCCTACACTGCATTCCCTGGATGGGATGCATATCCTACACAAGGGTATCATACAGACAGATACCTGTTGTCCAATACATGCTGTATAGTCATAAGCCGACTATGGCATAGTCACCCACATTTACTAGACATACTATCCCGACAGTACCACATAGGTGGTAGCCCTCAACATGTATGTTGGGTACCAATGTGTACAGACAGACACGTGTTATGTCATCTGTCCCTTGGTATCCACATATCCATAGGTATTGTGGTGTCCATCGGTGTTTCACATAACAGATTAGGGGCCTGCATGCATATCCACAGGGCTGTTGTACACCTATAATGACTGTCCATTACTGCCAGTCATTGTTGTGTATGAACATGTGTGACATATACCCCAGGCAATTACCCTCATTCACAATACTCTACAGTACGTGTCATGGGTGTGTGTGGCACAGATGACCATGGCCATGGATCACTACAGTGGCAGGGCTTGTTGCATACATAGATATGTGACCTATGATCTGAGAAGCAGCAGCACAGTCTGTCAAAGGAAACAAAAGTATTCATGTAGTATGCAGGCTTCACACCTATGTACTGATTGAGGTCACATGTACACATATTCATTTGCCACGCAGATACCTGATGTGTGCAATGCACATACTGTTTTAATCATATGTCAAACCATAGTAAAAGCAAAACCCACATTGCATTGACCACATGTGGCACACACGCACTCAGCATTTGCAGGATTCAAATCCCTATCTAACTATGTTACGATACTAAAGAAATATGCATTAACACAGGGTGCTATATGCTTTACTGGGTATTTTTTGTTCACCTGATATATTTGTAGGATGCTGACATCATCAGACATTCCAAAGAGGGATGTGCCTCTTTAATGTGTTTTCCCAGTCTCCAAAAATGCTACTTCTTTCAAAGGAAATCACAGAAAGTCTCACTGGTTGTAGGATTCAAACCCCTACCTAACTATGTTATAATACTACAGAGATACGGATTAACACAGCATGCTATATGCGTTACTGGGTGGTTTCTGTTCTCCTGATATATTTGTAGGATGCTGACATCATCAGACATTCCAAAGAGGGATGTGCCTCTTTTAATGTGTTTTCCCAGTCTCCAAAATGGCTACTCTTCTCAAAGGAAATCACACACACTCCTCACCCCACATACACTATCAGCACTTGAAGGATTCAAACCCCTACCTAACTATGTTATGACACTAGAGAGATATGCATTAACACAGTGCACTATATGCTTTACTGGGTGGGTTCGGTTCACCTGATATATTTGTAGGATGCTGACATCATCAGACATTCCAAAGAGGGATGTGCCTCTTTTAATGTGTTTTCCCAGTCTCCAAAAAGGCAACTCCTCTCAAAGGAAACCACACACACACTGTCAGCACTTGCAGGATTCAACCCCATACCTAATTATGTTATGTTACTAGATAGCTACGCATTAACACAGCACGCTATATGTTTTATTTGGTGGTTTCTGTTCACCTGATGTATTTGTAGGATGCTGACATCATCAGACATTCCAAAGAGGGATGTGCCTCTTTTAATGTGTTTTCCCAGTCTCCAAAAAGGCTACTACTCCCAAAGGAAACCACACACATTATCAGCGCTTGCAGGATTCAAACCCCTACCTAACTATGTTATGATATTAGAGAGATACACATTACCACAGTGCACTATATGCTTTATAGGGTGGCTTTTGTTCTCCTGGTATATTTGTAGGATGCTGACATCATCAGACTGGACATGGGAATGTGTGTGCACTTTCTTTTATGCAATCCCAGGAATGATCCATGTGGGCCGGCAGGTATCAACAGCTTGAACAGGACCCTGTGAGTCGCACCTTGTGTGATCTATCTGTGGACACATTGACATCCCTTCATATGTCAACACATATCTATGCATGGATTGTTGGTTTTGTGGATACGACATGTGTCTGTGATGTTGAAGAAGAGCTATGCAAAGTCTATGTGGGACATGTGTAGCTCTATTCAGTGATGTATGTCCTGGGTGGCTGCCTTTCAAATGGTGTAGCATGTTTGGGAACCGTGATCTGCACATGAACATACCCAAGTTGGTAGGGTTGTGTGTTTGTCAGCTTCCAATAGCTCTGTTTATGACTTCAGCCATGATGCACTCCATGGCCTTGCAGATCAGACTTTATAGGCTTATTGGACTATATTTCCCATGGTGTGTTGTGCACCCACACTTGTGGGGAGTGCCATATGTTGCTGTAACACATTTGACAGTTCCAGACCCTGTGGAGTGGGTGAGGCTCAACAGACTGTTCAGGTGCAGGGTCTGTTTGTTCTATAGTGCATGCATGACACATATTGGGAAACATTGTAATCCAATTGCTGCCATGCTTTTGGCTTTGGGCGGAGCTAGTCAGCCATTCTATACATGATATCTCCTGGTATGATGTCAGGGATTATAGTCAGTGGGAGGTGGTTATGTATATATGCGCCTGTCTGACAGGATGTCGGCATTGTCAGTAAGGTACAGTTGGACCTGACTCAGGACATATATATATGAGTGTACATTAGTATTTATGACATAGCTGAAGGGCATGTCATGATTCTCAGTCTGGACTCCTTCTCAGCTACTCTTTACTAAACACCAACAAACCTGAGCACTAATCCCGGTTACACTCATTTACACACTTAACACCCTACTGATCCTTTGTGATCAGGCTACAGAGTATGTCAGCATAATATACTGGCATGTCCAGGGGTCGGTTTCGTGTGTACTCTCCAGTCCAGCTAGTGAATATTGTGGTTATGACACAATGTCACATTTGCCTCATGTACACAGACAACCCTCTCCTCCTCCCAACACACTCAGATATATGTGACAGATGCAACAATACTGACATACAGGAGGCTGAGCTCTCTCTCGACCCATGAATGGCATGGTCTATCAGGTGGTGGAGGTGACCACACAAACCACATATCAGTCTCACATACACCGATAGCGACAGCAATCAAACCACATTATCACACATACACATAGTCGGAGGCTTTACATACACTCTGCCTAAGCAGCAGAGACCTCCAAAGCAGACACACAAACAACTGCTACCCCACTACAATACCCACATATCACATAGTTCACAATGTCAGTGTGACACACAGTCACTGCCCTTCGGGCTAAACAACACACCTGATACACATGTAATGGGTGACACTTAATGTCAGACACACTGACGTCCCACTCATCAGGCCAAACAAGGGAATAGTCACTTAGAGCTGTCTCTCAGGTGCCAGGATCTGCCACAAAACACATGCACTCAGGTCACTCCAAAGCAAGTCCAGGACTGGCTCCATCATTGTCCATGCTGGTGCGTACAACCTCAGACATTCCTCTCTGGACCACATGACATGATACATAGAGGAACTCTCTGATCATGTATCCCAGGCCGGTATGACCCTGACTTTGTCTAGCATCTTACACTCACCAAGTATGATGTCTCAGTATACCAACAAACTGATCATGTTTAACAGTTGGCTAACATATTGGTGTTATTCAAAGGGGATACAGTGTCTGTCAGCCTGGGGTGACATGCTCGACATGCCACGTAGCTTCCCTATGAACAGCTTGCACCTGTCACCCTTGGACTTTTGAATACTGGCTAAGGCACTTGCTGCCACCATACTGCCTTATTTAAGCGGGGCTCAACAGACAGACCCACGTCCATAGACATTACAGAGTACATGACACTGAGGGTAATGCTGCTTAACACCAGATGTATTACCCTCACATTGACCACACTCAGGAATCTCATCAGTATGGAGAATAGCAATATCTGTGCACTAACAGACACATTGTTCAGGCTCCCACATGCACACCAGCACTACCAGGTTATATTTTGTACCATGCTTTCTGGCCACATAACTCAGAATGGCCAACACAAATAGGGGGAGTATCCATATACATCACAGATACACATACCTCCGGGTTGGTAGCTTTGCACAAAGCATCACAGACCATACATATGCACCTAACATTGTGCAAATCTGCCTTTTGGTTTGTTGCCTGATACAGACCACACTCACAAACTCAGCAACCACACTCATCTTTCCGGGGAACACTGGACAATATGACGGTCTCCCCAAACACCATTATATTGGGTGACATCAAATACACACACATTGACTGGGGATAGTAATCAGGCCCCAACACCCTCGCCCAACAGTTGCTACAATTTGTAAACTCGTATGCTATGGCACAACTGGTCACCACACCCACAAGACGGGACAACATATTGGACATGATCATCACCAACATGGGGACTCTATGTTCCACACCTGCAATATACCCCTCATTGGTAAGGACAAAACATACTTTATCTCACTGGATATCCATATCCCATCCCCACACCCATCCTGGGAAATCTTGGTGAACTTCCCAAAAGCAAACGTCACACTTCTCCATACCATGGTGGTATCCTTCAGAGACCCTGGGTCAGTGGTAAGTATGGCTCAGACTGCTGAATCCTTTACATACACAGTCTATGGACACCTAGTGGACTGCATGGATCATGCTATCCAAAATAACACCTGGACTTACTACTCCAATGGCAGGGGACCTGTCTGGTGGACCACGGCCATTAATACGCTATACAACAAAAGGAGGAAGCTACTACATGATAGACCACAATCCCAGACAGGGAGGGCATCTGTGATCTGTACTAGCAGACAGCTACAATCACCCATGTATTTATATCAGGGCCGCTTCTAACTGACAATTGCACCAGACACATCGGACACTCACAAGGCCTTCTTCAGTTAATTCAGGTACCTGGCTGGACATGCACTGATATGCTGTGTGTTACTGCATACTGACTGAACATATCCTGAACCCACAGATATTGTCAACATCCTGGCAAACAGGTTCAATGCAGATGTCTCCTCCCCATCCCCCCTAAGGAGGTACTGTCCATCCCAACAGAGTGTAACCTCTCTGACATCATGAATAAACAGGTGAGTGCTGCCCTCCCCACAGTGGACAACACAGCATCAGTGGGTCCAGACAGTGTCTCAGCCTGTGTTGTACATGGCCTTCATGACAGACGTAACCCTCACATTACATCACTGTTCGATATCAGGGTTACTGCAGGATTCGTACCCATGGAATGGCGTATAGCGATAGTGGTCCTACTCCACTGAATACTGCCATAACAGACCACAGACAATATCAGCCTATAGGGCTAACTAGCCTGTTCTGCAAAGCTATGGAGCATATTGTAATGGGACTCATGCACATAGACATGGGAAACCTACACATTACAGCATTGTTGTGGGCTGATCTTGCCTGTTGGACCTGTTTGTATTCTTAAAACAGTTACCAGGTCCATCAGTGTTGGGACGGTTGTCCACACAGCCTGCCTGGACCTTGCACAACCCTTCAACACAATACCCCACATGGCCATTATGCATAGGCTCACCGGCATCAATAGCGACACATATCTCACACGATGGATTCCTACCTGGATCAGGGATAGCACCCACATGCTCAGTGTTGAAAGTGCCATGTCTGACTATTCACCAGTTAAACATGGCATCCCACAAGGCTCAGTCCTGGGACCTCTCTTGTTCAGTATATATTTGTGCGATGTACAGGCTAACAGGATTGATATGGCTGCCCATGTTCGCAGATGACTGCAAACTGGGTGCCATAATCAACTCTCCAGCTGGCACATGCATACTCATACAGGGTCTCACAGCGATAGGATGACTAGTACCTGAGCCATGGCCTACGGCTACATGCCATTAGTTGCATAGCCATCCCCTTTGAGAATGACAACATGCCCACACATTACCACATAGGTAGTAATCCATTACATACGGTAGTAGTTGTTACGGGTTTGGGGACACGACCTGTTTGTACTCTCGCCTTTGACAATCACATTGCCAAAGTGGTTAGACAGTACTTCTACATAGCCCACCATATCCCACATGGTTTCACATGTTGATCACGTGTGGTCATTGTGCCCCTATACTCATCACAACCATGCTTGGTTACTATGCCACATTTGGGTTGTACCTTACCCGACACCTGCAGCAACTGTAATAGCCACAAATGTTACTCATCAAGCAGATGTAGGGACTCACACAGATGCCCTGCACAGTTCAGATACAGTAACTCCAGCTCTACTCAGTCACTTACCACCTACATGGATGTGTTGTGTGCCTGTAGTTTAAGGCAATATCTGACCCAGAATTAATGGACATGCTCCACCTTAGGATATCCAACCCCCTTGGAGCTACAAACTCCAGGGACATATACCTCAGCACAGATGTTGATAGGACATGCTGGGGGGGGCAGATTATTATCCGTAAGGCTCCACTCACTGTAAAGTGTAGTCCCAGTTTTGCATAAGCAGAGCCACCCACTGACTACCTACAGGTGACATCTTGACAAGTGGCTGGGTGATCGTATGTGTACCCATGGGATATCTTCTGGGTCCCTGCTAGACAGAGGCACAATACACTAAACATAATTTGGCTATCTTGTGTGACCTACTATTCATGGGCACAGTGTTCTGATTTGACTGGGTTGCAGCAGTCAAACACACTCTGGCTATGCTTGAACATGCCCTAGGGCAGATAGCCTAGTATCAACATCTGAACCTATGACAATGTTCATGATGCACAATGTTTATTGCTGATACTGTTTGCAGGTTTTTATCATCTTTGCTTTCCCACTTTCGATGAACCGCTTAGGTATCTGTGGAACATATTTGATTATGACAGGGTTCCACTATATTATATACGTGTCTGTTGTCATATAAGTGTGTGCACAGGGCAGATTGCTGGATTGTGAGAGGTTCCTGGATTAACACAAGCAACTGCCTGATATGTGTGGCCCACTGCTGTACTCCAACATGGCCTAAGTGTGTGAGCATGCTCAGTTCAGACTGTCAGTGTTCTGTTGCCTGACATTTGTCTCATGTATTCAAGTGTGTGAGCATGCCCAGTGTGACCTTTCTGTATGTTGCTGTCTGAGGTCCACTACATTTGTTGATGTATGTTTACATGTCCAATATTAACATTTGTACTGTGTGTGTTGAAAGTCAGGTTCTATTCTTACTGCAGGACTCACCTTTGTGTCATAACTCGACAGGGATTATGCTGTGCCTGCAGGGTTTCCATGGAATACTTTGCATAGACTTATCTACATTTCTTCATACAGGTTAACCACTGCAATACTGTCATGGTTTAGTGGTACATCATACTATGACTATAGTGCACAGTATCCTGGGTTCGAGGACCATCACCGCTTATATTTTCATACTGAGCAGACCAGACTGCTTAAGGGCCAGTAGAGCAACTATGAGCATGTTGGCTTTTGTTCAGCTATGCCCTACTTAGACCCAGCTTGTCCAACATTGCTCAATATTAACCATCATTGCTGGACGTTGGCCAATATTACTCAACATTGACCATATTTGTACTAGTTGGTTTGTGCGATTTGGTTTACATATACTACATAGTGGTAAATGCTGTTTAGCACTGTTTTATATTGCTTAACACATGGCAATTATGCCTCAGGTGTTGATGCAAGGCTGCCTATGTCGGATGCACATACTACACTCCCTATTCATGTCTGACTGCAGGTAGTGTCAACGTAGGCATCCCTTTTACTATATGTGCAGGTCAGAGAGAGGTATCATTTCCAGAGTTCCTGCTGAGCCAGTGTATGTGCTATGCATTGCCTCTTTGCCAAGGCCAAAGCATACTGGGCATGCCTCCTTCTGTCTACTGGGGCAGGCTCAGGTTGTTCCTCTGCTGAGTCACGCTCTGCCTGTGATGGCCCTGGCAATGGTGGGGGGCTGTTTGGCCCAGGCCTATGCTGGTCCTGCTGCAGCTGTTTTCGCAGGATCATATTATGTAGCATAGCACATACCATGACAATTTCAGTGCATGTAGTTGGTGAGTACTGCAAGGCTCCGCCAGATGTGTCCAGGCACCAGAACTGTGACTTGAGCAGCCCAGACACATGCTCAATTACATTTCATGTTTGTGCGTGTGCCTCATTATGGCATTCCTGTTCAGGTGTGTGTGCATTTCTGATGGGTGTCATCAGCCATGGCTCCAGTGCATAGCCAGCATCCCCCACTAGGTGTCCATGTGGGATGTCCCCATTGGCAAATGTCTGGTACAGCTGCATCAGATGCCAGATATGGGAATCATGGTAGCTTCCAGGGCAGCTAGTACACACATTCAGTATTATGCCCTGGGCATCACACACGACCTGGCAGTTGATGGAGGGGAAGCCCTTGCTGTTGAATTAGACCCTACCCCGCTCACCGGCTGGTGCTTTGATGCATATGTGCGTGCAGTCTATTGCACCCACTACCGCAGGGTATTCCGCTATTTGCTGGAAGAGATGCATATTGCTGGCCAATACCTCACGGGAATTGGGGAAGTATACATGATCACCGACATGTGCTGACATGGCATCCAGGAACTGGTGCAGTACCCTGGATGCTGATGCCTGTGATATTCCCATCATATCACCAGTTGGTCTCTGGAAGGTACCTGTTGCTAATATTCTTAGGCCAACACATACCTTAGTTTCCTCTGGGATGGGTTCCCCTCTGTTGGTTCTGTGTGTGAGGCATGGCCTGCACAGCTCAACAATTTGCTGAAAGAGGTCTCTGTCCACTCTATAGCGCTCCACTATCTCCAGCTCATGTAGCCCCTGGTAGGTTACCCTGGGCCTGTACACTCTTCTCCGTCTCCTCACTGTGGGTTGTCCATCAGCATTTGCATCATCACCACCCTCAACATGTTGCATATGTCGCCTTATAACAGCAATGGCAGCCCCTAACATTTTTTGCCTCAGTACAGCTTTTTCAGTTTTCACTATTAGCTTACTGCAGTGTTGCAGTGTCTCTTGAGAGAAACATAATGAACTGTTGTTTGCAGTGTTTTAAGTGCTGGGCTGGGCTGGGCTAGTGTTCTGCCTGGGTAATTGCCTGATTCTGATTGTTTTCACCTGCTAGCTCTGCTAGTACTCCCTGGTAACTTCCCTACTATTTGGTGTGCTTCCTTTTTCCTTTCTGTTTCCTGAGGGGGGAGCACCGCGCACACAAGTGCAAACACGCGCACATCAGCTAACACGCATGCACACATGCTTACATGGACTAAAACCTACTTATTCGTGTTAAAATGTGCGCACACCTGCGCAAACGCACTTACAACTGTTTACACAGCCTTACATATGCTTACTCAAGCTTACACTTGTGCACACATGCTAACACGCGTGCACACTGTCTTACTCGGGTTTACTGGCGTGCACACATGCGCATGCACGCTCAGCAAGAAACTTTGTTGTTATCCACGGCATTCACCTTCCATTTCTTGACTTTACCTGGCCTACCTGTTGACACACCTATTTCAATAATTTGTAATTGTTGGCTGACACATGACACTTTGCTCCAATGAGCTTCACTCCTTACATACATACCCCCCTCGTGATGTCACCTATCTTCTACTCTGTTACTCCCCTTATCTTACTCCTACACTCCACTGACTGTGCTCATTTCCTATGTAAACTTGTGATTCACTATCCTAACTCTCATTTGCATAGGATTGCCTACTAATGCTTGGTTACATCTCTTAGACTGAGCTTCCCCCCTTAGCAACCTCTACTCGGTGGCCATGTTGTCTTCAGCCTGCCATTCACTTGCATTGTATATTCATTATAGCTATACAATCCACATTTGTGGATCTTAATTATTAATTTTTCTGGTTTTTAGGGTGCAGCGCGTTGGTGCGATCCTGCGCTATGGTTAAACCCCAGACATCGGGATGAATAAAAAAAATTATTTAATTTCTATTTTGAATCACTTTCCATTGCCAATGGTCATATTTTTGGCCATTGGCATGCTTCCTCCTGTAAATGCATGCTTTTGTTGCAGCTGTCACGGCTCCGTTTTGCTATTTGCAGAACCATACTCAGTTATCAACTGAGTACATTTCTGCAAATAACACTAATCCTACTCAGACAGGTTCAGGTTTCCTGGATCACAAATTTACCTCATTTGCATAGCTTTCACCTGCAATTGAGGTAATTTGCATATCCAAGCCCTGTCCATGTAGGACTGGTTTAAGGAGCTCTGTTACACGCCCCTACCGGCTCTTTCTGGATCGCTCGGCGGACATGTTGGCTGCATGGAGTCTTACTCTACTCTTAGACTCCATGCAAGCCTTCATGAATCCGGCCCATAATATATATCTTACATAGCTGTTGTCAAGGCAGTAGGAAAAAATGTTCATCTGGCCATCTTTTACGTCGTAAATATTTTACTGTCACAACAAGAATGCTCAGTTGAGGAGGTAGCCAATGAGTGAATGCTGAAGTTATTTTCAGAAGACTTCTTGCAAATCATCTGTCCTTACATAAACAATGTTTTCTTCAGCATGATAGTCAAAACTTGCTAGTTTAGACCTAATGCTCTGAAAATAAATTCAGTATTCACTCAGAGATTGCCTCTTGTGCAGACCATTGTTACTGTGTTTTTTTTTTTTTTTTTTTTGCTTTGTGCGCAGAAGTGTCAACCTGCAAAAGACATACATTCTATTGTGGAGTATCAGAATATTCTAGCTTGCTACAAATAAGCATTCTTCATTATTCAGTTCAGATATGACAGCTAAACAGTAAACAAATATTTTTTTAATTAAGCCATATGAGACTCTTTTTCAAAGTAATCTCTTTAAAATTGCCGCTGAATATTTCTGCACTATAATTAGTATGTCAGAAAGCAAATTAAAGGAATGCAAAATTTGAAAGCACTGCTTAGCAACTAATTACACCGGATGTGTGTGCATGATGCATTCATATCTTCAGTGACTTATACCCATGCAGTTAACATGTTACTACATCACAACTATGACATCGTAAATGTCGCTAATGTACATTTCCATCATTGCGAATGAGGTGGAGCCAAGAAATGTTCTGAGATTTGCTCTGTATTTAGGATAAGGTACTTGCCATACGTAATCATTTATTTACAAATATTTTTCAAGATATCTTGAATTCTTTCATTGTTTTCTTCTAATAAGAAGACTTCATAAGAAATACTGTTCCTCCTATTTCCAGCTCATTTTGTGAAGCAATGTTCCCATACATTTCTTCCTAATGTGTCAACTTCTTTGCATATTTTTCAAATAAAAGATGTAATTTACTCTTATACAGTGTTTATTTCCCTTAAAATATCTTAAAGTTGCTTACAGTTCCTCAACTCCAGCCACTGCTCAAATGTCTAATCCAGAGAATGTTTCCATCTCAACAAGTACATTAATTGAATTGAGGTAGAGTAAAACAGATCAAACGCAGTCCAGTTTGCACCAACAAATGGCAAAACAAAATCAAAAGAAGTGCCGTGCATGCACAATCATCCCATTCCATTAGATTCTGTTTTCAGCATTTATTAGTGCAGACGTGAATTGCTGCTCATTTCCTTTAATGTGCCTTAATTCTATTAATGTCCTTTTTGAGATGAAACATCTACTGGATGAACAGAATCTGCATAACCTCATATACACAACTTGTTTTACATTTGTGATTCATTTGTTTGCATACTGGTTACTTCTTCTTCTTCTTCTACTAACAGCCCTCATTTGCTGATCTTTATTTCAACTAAAATGATCAAATTTAGGCATGTTTCAGTTGTTTATTGAAAACAAGCCATTATGACAAACCTTACAGTAAAAAAAAATCTGAACCATGATATAACAATGTATCCATTTGCTAGACAAGAGAGAAAGGCATTTTTACAGACTTTTAATCAGGCTAGTTGATCTTAAGAGTACTTAGCAGAATGAATTTCAATAGTAAAATGTCAGGGTATTGCCATAAAAGAGGAAGAAATAGAAAAACATCTTTGAAAAAAATAGTTCTTATGCATTCAATCTACTCACCACCACAGGCAGTTTGCATCACACACCACATATTTTGCTGTTCACTAATACCGATGACACGTGTCTGAGGAAGTAACTGATGTTATGAAAGCTCTTACGCTACATTATTAAAAGTTTTTACATTCTGATTGGAGTTCTCTGGCTACTATTACTTGCTATAGCTGCCTTCTACTTGGTTTGGAGGGTTATTTTTGAATAGCCAACAAGCTTAATAGAGTAACACTACTAAGTAATTCAGAATGGGTCAGAATTTTTCAGAGTGTTCCACAAGGATTGATTCCAAGGACACTATTGCTTAATCTTGTATTTTTATTTTTTCCTACATCTCAATTGTTTTTTTTACCAGTATTTGGATCACATTAATATTATAGCTACGGCACCTTCTAAGCAGGACATAACTACATGGAGTAGTTATTTATAGTAATGTACACACTTGGCTAATGGGCAAGTACATTGAAGTCAGTATATACATAAATGGGTTATCTGTGTGGGCCTTTTGTACTCTGGATTTGAACAAAGCTAAACAATTCTTCTTTTGAAGAGTATACGCAAATAAGGGACCACGCAGACTAAGGCCAGGTTTCATGAAAGCCTACATTTTACACTGATCATATCTACATCATGAGCAGTTATGAGCAAGCTGTTTGTGACTCATTAAACAATTCTATACTTTGTACCTTGCTGCAAAACAAAGCTAAGCAGTAAATTATGTTGACAAGAAAATAAAGAGCTGAATTACACGGTAATGAAGCAAAGCATCATTGTGGAGTGATTCGGGAACATATAAAATGAATGCCTACACACTGCACTTCCTTCAGCTCTGAATTCCAAGACTTGCTGGAATGCAGCCTTGTAGACACAGAGAAAATGCTAAGGGTTGCTGCTGCTATCATAAATCTGTATCTGCAACAGACTTTAATGCAAGGTGCTGCTACCAGATCTCATCCTTGAAGGCATAGAGTGTTTAGATCATGTTTGTCCTACCATGGATTTCATGAGATAGACATAATAGACCACTGCTGGATGGACAGGAATACCACAGAGCAAATAGTCAACATATGCCACCCTCACCTAAGGCCCCATTGGATTCAAAGAGAAGCTATCCCAGTGGAAACCAAGTTTTGTTCAACATTATGTATACTAGCTACAGGCACTTTTCAGGGACCTGTAGGGAACATAGTTCAGGTGTCACAAGCCTTGGCCTCAAGAAAATCTACCAAATTCTCAATGCAATGCTGCAACATGTGAGGGAACATTTCTGTTTTTTACATAGAAAAGACATAGTTATTACCATGCAAAATGTCTATGCCATAGCATATTTCCCTGAGGTTCTGGTGGCCATAGACTGTACACACATTGAAATAATAGCACCATTTGGTGTACAGTGAAGGAGGTACATTAACAATGTTTTTGGTTTTAGGCTTATTTTGGTGGTTTCAGTCTTGATCAGATTTAAACTATTCAGTTTGTGAACTGGTTTCATTGGTTTATGTCAGTATTTGTCTTTGAGGTATTCAATGTATTCAATACTATGCCTTTAAATTTTAATGGTTCATCCTTAATTAGCTTAACGTATTCAACTTAAGTAGGAGGGGTTTCAAGAGTAAATAAGATACCTATATATTTGCTCTGTTTTTTTTTTTATTCTGATAAAGTCCTTTTGTGGATGAAAGTGCTTAATGTGGATTAAATAAACATGATTTTTAAGAGAGTATTATCTGGTCCATTCTCTGTGGTTTCAGTTTAGATTCTTTAGGCTAATTAAGGGACCATACATACTTTTTATGACATACTGTTCTATATACCTAATGCTGCTAATTGTAATGAGTTAAACTTTATCCCTAGAAATATTGGTAATATCATACATATGCAAATGTACTTTAAATTAACTATAATCAGTGTTATGCTTAATTCTCTTCATATAGGGTATGGATAAACTTGTTTAGCATTCATTCACTGACTTGTGTTTCAAGTTTCAGTTTGCAAAACTGACAGTTGTACTTCAAGTTTATTTACTAATACATAGACTATTACAATACTTTATTGTGACCCCTTCATTAAAACAATCTGTAATTTGGATTCAAACCCAGCATTGTTTCTTTATTTCTCAGAATTTACTGCATTAACACATTGAGCCACAGATAAAATTGCATAATAGATATATTCTCTGCATTCAGTACTGTCCAGACTGCTGACTGAAGTGTACTAGTGGCAGTCTCATTTGTGCTACTGATAGCATGCCAAATAAAATTTTGAGTTAACTGTAATTCACTGATTGTCACTGCTATCGCTGATGTAGAGTGCCAAGTCTTCCATAAAAGATGAAGCTAAACAGAAAAAATAGAAATAGTGTGGTGATGTCATAATTATACCATTAACATGATGACAATAAGGATCACTAACTTCACACAGACATCCCTGTCTCTGCTATATTTACCATGAAACAATGGCATTACCATAAAACATTGATGAGGTTAACAGTGTTTGCCACATCAACTTTGACATTATAAGGCAGAGAAAGTAGAACACATATACTCCTATTTGTCATTCCAAAACTTTACATTAGGAAACAATATACCTGTGCTTTCATACTTGTCCACTTGTCCTTTGTCCTTTCATAATAAAAGTCTTGCTGAACAGGATATTTGTAAAAGTTATGCTACTGAAGCATGTTGCAGTATAAATAAATATCTGCAAGATGAGATTGTGTTGTTCCCTTTCTTTTGTGAGAATTTCTCACTTTTAATGCATTTGTAACATGATTATATTATAATCTGCATTGATTTTAATGTTATCTGTGTGTATGTTTATGTTGTATATACTTGATATGACATACAGACACACAAAGGCACAGTAATCATTATAACCATATTTTAATAAAGGCGGTATAAAGGTTATCTCTTAAGTCAGCAATGTAATAAGAAACTTTGTTGTAAGTCTACGTTCTCTGTCAGACGCTCTGTAAGTCTACTTCCCACTATTGGGTGTGTGAAAGTCTTAATTAATATACACAACTGCTAACGAGTCACAGCTGAGAAGCATTAGTTGCCACAGTTCTGAATACTCACCCTTGAACCGCTAGGATGTGTGCATTGCAATGTGTAGATCATCACACCATGTTAACTTACCAATACCTCAAACAGATTGAGTGATTCAAGAATGATAACGAGCTAACACCTGAATTACATGTTCCACATATCCAAAGTGGTTAATATGCATGACATTAGCACAGATCGGGGCTAAGGAACTTCTATTGTACAAAGGAAGACTGTTTGGATTCTCCAAGTACTTCAAAACCAAAATACTGCTGTTTAACTGTTCAGACTTTCTGAATGCATATCCTTTTTGGAGAACTGACTTACAGTTTCTGTCAAGGTGTGTTATGTGCTTTAAAAGTACTGCTTACAATATGATTTTAGTATGTTATTCTAGCAAATTGAGGGACGGCTGCACTTTTCAGAGTTGTGTTTGTAATAAAGGTAAAACACTTGACAATGTAATGAACTTCTACCTCTATTTCATAGGTTTCCAAAAACATCACTCTGAGAATGTCAGCACATTTATAATGAGTAAAGCTTATGTATGCTAAAGTGACATTTCTGAAACTGTTCAATGGCGTTGGTGTTATATATGCCTGACATACTTTTAATTCAATTATAAGGTTGTGTTATTGTCATTGTGGTTGTTGGGGAGGGAGGGCAGATTACTTCACAAGTTCTTCATAGGTTCATAGGTCCACAGGAGGTTACTCAGCTAATTTACCTAGAGCCTTTACAAGCCTAGCTGTGTAAAAACCTGTATACCCTAATTGAACATAGGTGGTCATTATTAGCACAGTACATTTATGATCAGTGCCAACTATCCCTGTCATTGGGGGAAATAGGTGCCACACCCACGGTGAATCTACTGTCACCTATCTAATTGTCAAGGCTGTACTTAAATAGGGCCATAGAGGAGATCTGCTTCATGTGAAGTGGGAGCTTATTCAGCGGAGTGAAAATCTCTGGGAGATATATGTCTCTCCAACATGTTCTGTTAATGCCACAGGCTAGGTTGAGATCACTGGAGCAAGTGACTCTTGTCCCATTTTATTTGTGGATGTGCAGCATTTCCATTAGGACGGAGTCAGAAACTGCTCTGTAGGCCAGGCACAGGTTGCCGCTCAGCAGCCTGTATTATACAGAGTACAGTGACAGGGCTTTCCCTCTGTTTATGTACGTCACATTTTGGAGCCCCTGGATTCTCTTGGTCAGAAACCACTGTGGTTTTTCCATGCAGAAGGGGGCATTGTCCTTAAATGGTAGTCTGATCAGGGTCAAGTACAGTGGAGTTATAATCTCCTTAATCATGGATGCGATACCCTTATATATGAGATGCTCAATGTAGAAGTCTTTCCTTACCACTATGGATACATGTTGATCAAAGTTTACAGCACTATCAACATGTGTTCCCAAGTCTCACAACAATGGGTTTGAACTTAGTGGGGTGCTATCTATATCACAATTAGCAGGGGCTGCTTCTTTTCCAAGGGCAATAATGAGACATTTTCTGCATTTAGTTTTATTTTTTGAGGTTGACACCAGTCATTTGTCTGAGTGAGCCCCTTCTGTAATATGTTTACATCATTGGGGAACTCAAAGATTGCACCTAATTTGCAGTCATCTGCAAACTTGGTAAGTCACAGACCATCTGCTTTCTCCTGGATCTCAGAGAAATAGATTCAAAACAGTAGAGGGCCCAGCATAGATCCTTGTGGTACACCACTGGTTACAGGTCTACTGGTGGAGGTGGACTCCCCAAATTTGATAGTGTGCGTTCTGTTGGTGAGCCTGTTGGCTACCCATCTAGTGATGTATTGGTTAATCCATAGCTGGGAGAGTTTCTCAATGATCCCTGAGTAGGACAGTGTGAAAAAAAAAAGCCTTGGCTAAATCAAGATAGATGGTATGTACCATTTTGCCCTCATCCAGGGCTTTGGTGACATTCTGAAAGAAGTCCACCAGGTTTAATGACCAAAATGTGCCCTTCACAAAACCAAACAAGGTTGGGTCAAGAGTTTAAAGGTTGCCTACATCCTTGTTGATAAGGCCCATGATGATTCTTTCCATGGCCTTGCAGACAAGGCTGGTTAAGCTTATGGGTCAATAGTTTCCTTGGTTGTTTGATGGATGCCCTTTATGCAACAGGATTACTGTTGCTGTTCTCCACTCTCCTGGAACAAAGCCAGTGCTGAGGCTATTGTTAAAGAGAGTGCCAAGTGCTTCTGATAGGTCTTGTTTTAGATTGTTTAGTAAGCAACCTGGGTTTTTATCTGGTCCCATAGAGGCTGTGTTTTTGGCCTTGGAGAGTACTTGTATAAACTGCTCTTCAGAGAGATTTGGTAGTGGACTAGTGTTGGGAATGCTTTGGGGTATGACTGGTGGGGATAGGGATGTGAAGTTATTGCTAAATCTGTCGGACAGCAGATTAGCAATTTCCTCAGGTTCAGTGTGATTGGTACTGTCCACTATATGTTCAGTAGAGAGCTGGGCATTCCCATTTAGGCTTTGGACATAGGTAAAGAATGTCTTATGATTTTCTTTAGTCAGGGATGCTAATTTTCATCTTGTAACTAACCTTAGAGAATTTTACAAGATATCTGATTTGCTTGTTTAAGCTGTGGAAGGCATTCTTTCTCAGCACAGAGCTGGGCATTCCCTTTTAGGCTTTGGACATAGGCAAAGAATGTCATATGGTTGTCTTTAGCCAGGGATGCTAATTTAGTCTTGTAACTAACCTTAGAGAACTTTACAAGATATCTGATTTGCTTGTTCAAGCTGTGGAGGGCATTCTTCCTCTGTTGAGTAAGTTCCCTCTTGTTCTTAGAAATCAATTTCTTTCTTTTGTTATATAACTTATTTATACTTACAGTCCACCAAGACTTTTTTTTTTTTTGGGAGGGTCTGGTTTTAGTCCTGTCAGGTACAGCTGAATCATTACATTTGTTTGAGTGGCTATATAGGGTATATGTGTACTCTTCTACATAGGAGTCATTGTTGGCTATGTTAGCAGGGGCTTTAAACCTTTTTATACCATCACATAGTTGGTTATAGTTTGCTTTGGAGAAATTTGTCAGTCTTTTTGCTCCTTTGGGGGTGTCAGGTCTGATCTTTACTTCAAACAAGACTGAATTATATCTGACAGGGAGAGCAACACACAGGGGGTAGTGTAGTGACACCCGCGATATTGATCAGTACAAGGTCTAGGACATTTAAGCCACTTGTGGGGGTGCAGACCAACTGTTCTAGGGCATTTGAATTAATAAAATCCAGAAACCTCAGAGCAATCATGTTTGTGCTCATACAAGTCACCCAGTCAATGAAAGGATAGTTGAAATCTCCCATGAGCAAGTTGTTTGGCTGTATATTGACTGACACTAGCAAGCCCAGGTAGATGGTGTGCCTTCTCCTGGTTCATAGTGGGAGACCTGTAGCTATCAATGATGTTGTAGGGTATTTTGCTTGTAGTTGTTTGGACCTGATGTAGCTTAAGAGAGTCATACTGTTTTATCTGTATCGAGGTGTATTTGGATTTAATGAAGATTGATACACCTCCACCTTTGGTTATTTCTTGCTCATTTTGAGGTCTGAGCATGTTAAAAGCATTGTAGCTTTGTATGGCCGGGGTGTTCTCTGTGGCCATAAACCACATCTTAGTGACTACACAGATGTCATCGTCTTCCAAGGTAAGGAGTACTTCCAGGGAGTGCAGTTTGCTGTTTAGTCTCCTAGCATCACGTGTCATGACCTTGAGTTTCTGTCGAGTGGATTTCTTTGCATTGGAAGTTTTGTTGTTTTTGGCATTGCTTAAAAAAGGCACTATGATGAAAGCAAGCATCTTTGCCAGTATCCTAAAGCCTTGTGGAGAAAAGTGAAGGCCATCTCTGGCAAAGCAGTATGATCTGTTGACCATGTCTTCCCAGGCTGTCAGATACTTGACCCCCTGGAGTGACACCAGAGGCTAAGCCAATTATTGAAATCAATAAATTTTTGTTTGTATTGTGGTATCATCCTAGGTGATAGCAAAATGCAACTTAGGGATAGGGACATACCTGCCTGGAACACATAATCTGAGAGTTCAGTCATATCTCTCTTCATATAGTCCAGAGAGGTATATGTCAAGTTATTCACTCCAGCATGTACTATAACAGAGTCATAGCAGTAATTGTTGCTGAGTGACTTGAGTTCATGTGTGATTTGATGGATCCTGGCACCTGACAGGCAGTTGACCATGATCGTCTCCTTGTCCAACCTGATGAGGGGGACATCTGTGTGTCTCACTAATGAGTCACCTATGACTAGGACATTTGGTTTTGAGGTGTTTTGCCTCAGGGGCTTAATTGTTAAGACACTGATAAGTGTGTTGTTATGTGTAGTGGTGGATTCTGTTTGTGTGCCAGTATGTGTTCATTGTTTGTGCTTGGGAGGTCTCTCATCTTTTGGTAGGCTCTTAGTGAGTGTATCCGCATACTTGAGTTTATGTGTCTTGACATCATCTTGTGAGGGTGGAAAGATGTGCATGCTGACAACCTGTGTGATGTCTTGCTTATTGTTACATGAGAGGACTAATTCTAGTTTTGTGGTAGTTACATCTCTCACATGCTGTATTTGTTTGCTTTAAGAGCAAGTGGTTGTCACTCTACATGAGGCAATTGCTACATTGTCTCAGGATGCCCCTGTCAATCAGGCTGGCTTGAGAAATATTGGGAAACTGTCCACAGTAGTAGGCAATTCTTAAGGGGTTCCTATTAGAACAACGAAAATGAATTTTGTCGAATGTGTTTTCGTCGACACATGTAGGGTGAACAGGCAAAACAGTGAAGCGGCTGTTCAGTGAATTCTTTCCCTTGGAAATAAGTCACTTGACCGCTTCATTCCTTTGCCTGTTCTGAAGTGTAGTATGGTCCCTTGTCTGGTATAGCTCCCGAGCATGAATGTGCAACAGTTACTGACCTTAGGGTTAGGGTGCGGGTTAAGGTATAAGTGCATATGTATGAAAGTGTTTAATGTTTTTTTATTTTGCATTAGATGTATGGTTGAGTTACGTGTGTATGTGTTTTCAGCTGTTTACTTTTGTTTTGGGGGGTAGAATTAGGGTTAAGGTAAGTGTGTATGTGTTTGGAACTGTTTATGTAAATGTGCTAGAGTTACAGACCTTAGGGTTAGGGTATGGGTTAAGGTAAGTGCATACGTTTTAAAATGTTTACTGTTTTTTTTTCGTTAGATGTATGGTTGGGTTACATGCATATGTGTAGTTGTTTATTGTTTTTTGTGGGGGTATAATTAGGGTTAGGGTATATGTGTATGCGTTTGGAAGTGTTTAATGCTTTTTTGGGGGGGTTGGAACAGCAATTTCTTTCCCTAGGAAAGACATCGCTGTTCTGTGGTTTTGACATTTTCAGCTTTCGCTGAATATGTGTTCATGAAACTCTGTTCGCTGTTTTCAGCGTTCAGTGTTTTAATATAGACCCATTCTTAAGTACTACTTTATTGTTTTTTTTTATTACAGAAATGAGTGTTGTCTATACTTATCAATGTTCTTTTTGTATTGAAGGTTTGGCATCTGCGATTATGTGACATGTATTATATAAAAACATTTTGTTTTGACCACATTTCCTGAGGAATGGTTGCAAACATCTGACTTAAGGAGATGTATTTTAGGATAAAATGTTATTTAATAAACTGTTTCATTGCAGATGCTGTTCTGTATCCCAGACATAATCAAACGTTTTCCACTTATGAAACTGTGTTATTGGCATGGGGGTATGGGGGATTTTACAGGTATTTGTTAGATATCCATATTCATATCCAATTATTATCAAAATTTTTAATGCTGTTGCTTGTTTAATTATTTGTTTTCTACCCAGTGTATTTGGCTTGTAAGCATATAGCCCCTGTTGACTTGTCTGATAGCATTTTGTTACTTCACAAGAGAGAGATATTGCACCTGAAGCAGCCATGCCAAGTTAGCTTGCATTTTTGAGTGTTGAGAATGAGTTAATAGTCCAGACACTCTGCTTACATAGCTCAAGCATCCTAGAGAAAAATTTAACTGACAGGCCATTACGTGACCATGTCTGGCAGCAAATGGTTGTTGATGTGAATGCTGTCTATGGCCATGGCTACAAGGCTACAAGTCATATGGGCAGTGACATGACTAAAAATGCTATCAGTAGAGCAAGGGCTGTTGCACAGGTACAGAGATCTACTGGGGTGGCGGGGGTGAGCCTGATACCAAACCCATACTCAATGACAAGTAAATGTTCCTTTCAACTGTAAGGGATCTGGGCAGGACAGAGGAGATCCTAGTGCTCTGATGGATGTGGGGACTGCCTGCATTGCACCCTATAATTACCCTTTTTGAGAAAAACAGTCTGTTTACACCATGTGCACAGTGTGCACTGCTGCACACATGGCGGCAGACTGGTTTTGATTCAGTAAGTGGCTCTAAAAGGTCTGCAGAGCCACACAGAGCTGCACAAACAAGGTAAACACAGTGGAATGCTAATTACAGCATAAGCAGCTGAATTGTATGCTAATCAACCAATCCAAGATGGTGGAACTATTCAACAAGTTGTAAAGCAACTGTGTAGACTCAGTGCTGGTTTTCACTGAAAATTCCAAAACCTTCTGGAATACAGCCATGGAAAGTAGTCTGTACAGAAACAATGTTGGGGCTGCTGTTGCTTTAATTCATGTGTATCTACAACAGGCTAAATACTATGATGCTGCTCATAATAGACCACGGCCAAGAAAGAGAAGTTTTCCGGCCCCATTTAACTTATCACAACCTACATGATGTGGAAATAGTAGAGGTCTACAGCATGGATAGAGACACACAAAAAATACAATTAAATTTGTACTGCTCAACACACTGACTGCTTTATTGTATCAATCTGGTACCTTTGCCATTCACCTTCACATGATCTGAAAATGCATATAAGCACACTACTTTTATACAGGTATGAGCCCAATTAAACAATTAAACAATTAATTTAACAATGATACACTCTGTTAAAAGATACTTAAATACAAAAATACAAAATACATAAACATAAATACATACTTCCAATAATGAAATAACTTGAATAATATGAAACAGATATTTACCTTCTGATTTAAACCCCTAGGAGAAAATGTTCTATAATTCTATATTATTTTTATCACCAATTGTATTAATTTACCTAAATAATCCCCTCTTCTGGGAAGAAAAAGTTGTGCAACTACACAAAAAAGAAACGTGCATCTGCCCCCCCCCCCCCCCCCCCACACACACACATGTATTTTAATATAATGTTCAGCCACCAGGCTTTTCATATTCTGGTTTTGAATGCCCATCAAATGTTCCAAAATCCAGACTTTAACTTTACGTTTGGTCTGACCCACACACCAAACAGGAAACCTAGAAATACACCCTATAATATAAACAACCTCCCTTGACTCACAATTAAATAAATAATATGAAACAAATTTTCTCCCATTAACCTTAGTACCTGTCAATTTTTTAACTTTAGGACATACCTTTCAATGCCCACATTGGAATATGCCTCTATGCCTATCAATGAACGCTGTGGTCTATAAATATAATTCAAAATTTTCTTTTAAATTTTGATTTATCTTATAGGAAAAAGTGACAAGTTTAGGAAAAATCTTTCCTATTACTTCATCATCATTAACCATATGCCACAAAACCCTATTAATTCCTTCCATGACTTGAGAAAAATGTGAATATCTCGAAACACAAAATTACTTATCCCTTCTTCTAACATCTCTATCACTAAACTCATTTTGGCATCTAACATTATACATACTCATCCTACAGCTTCCAATAAAAATTTTTTAGCTTTACTAATTTGCCCATCTGTATACCCTCTTTCTCTCAACATGTTTTTTAACCCCATACAATTCATATTCTCTCAACTCTACATCTGAGGTATCATTACAAATTATTTTAAACTCCCCATAAGGCAACAAATCCAACAAATGGGGGATGCAAACTTGTAGCATATAAAAAAATATTAACTGTTGTCTGCTTCTTAACAGTCTCCTCAGCCACATTTATTTTATTTTACATTTGTTTACCAGAAAAGTTCAACTAGACACAAGTCCTTTTTCAGTGAAGGCCTAGGGAGAAAAGCTCCAAGAGTAACAAATATATACAATAGAAAAACAAATACAGCCAAGTGAGAAACAAATACATACAAAATAGTGGTTTCAGACTCAATAAGTAGAGCAACCATAATTTACATTAAAAAATGGTTGTTTACATTTAAATGGATACAGCCAAATAATTATGTACAGTTAAAGTGAAACTACCTTTAGTGGTAGATCATGTTAGTAGAGTAAGAGTAATAATAATAGAGCGAAAAAGAGGAATATGTTATCCAGAGGAGTTGCAGGTGCAGAGCAAGGTGTCTTTATAGTAGTTTTTTTTTTAAATTGAAGTGTTGAGGAGTTAGTTACTGGTGAGTTAGGTAGATTATGCCAGTGTTTGGAGATGTAGTCAGAAAAGAGTAATTCACCTGCTGAATTTTTAGTTTTGGTGGTACGAAGAAGTAGTTTGTTGATGGACCAAAGGGGTCTTGAGGAGGAATATGGCTGAATGATAACTATGAGCCCAGGACTATTTTCTGATTTTTTTTTTTTAATTTTTTATTGAAGTTTAACAATACAGAATTCAAACAGAGAAATACATTGAAGAAACTGTGTGTTAAATAAATACAGATTATACAAATAAGTTTGGTAACAACTAAAGTATTCACATCGGTGTCTACTAAAATACCTTAACAATCAGCTAAATGAAAAAATCAATTAACAGAATTTTTAGAAAAATTTTAAGTTGTTTTCTAGTAAAGTTTTTAATGTCAACCACAGATTATAAAAATAAGATGTTTTAATACTTCTAGACTTAATAGTCATTATTTATAGTTGACATAGTTCAGCAATAACATTCTTAAATTCAGTAAATGAAGAAGAAGATTCAGATTTCCA